>NW_023495286.1:0-254538 GCF_904425465.1 Colossoma macropomum | reverse complement strand
CCATTCAGACTGGACTGTGGTGATGACCACAGGTAAATGAAGCAGAAGGGTGGTGCTTCATGTCCTTGTTTTCACTAATGCTTTTTGCACGTCTGCCATACAGACCCACCCAATGTTCAGCAGTGACCCTGTTGATTATGTGCTCATGTGATTAGGTGTATTAATGAGGAGGATGCACCTAATCTCTGCAGCTGCTGAACTCAAAGGGACTCTTCATCAAATTACACACCCCATTCCAACTCTGACAGCAGGTAAATGAAGATGACCAGAGCAGTGATTTGAGCGATGAGACTTATTAAAATACAGTACAAAGAGAAGAATTGAATGTTTTGCCTTTCAGACGTCCTAATCATTTAAATACACACTTTCCTGCAACTGATGTCTGTAACGTTCAAAAGTTGGAACAGGAGAAAAGTACAGACTATACACATGAAAGTGTGCAAACATCTTCCACAGTGACTGCCATCAGTGCTGGAGATATAACAGAGAGCATCCAGGAAAGGCCGAGCCCCTTATGAGTGAGGATGGGTCAAGACTCAGCTTTTCCATCGCCAAAATGCATCAGCAGTTTAAGAACAGAGTTTCTGATTGATCATTTGAAAAGATATTAGGAATTTCACTCTACAGTATTTCATCCAAAGACTCCTGAGAATCCTGAGAAACCTCTGTGCGTAAAGAACAAGGCTGAAACCACAACTAAATGTTGGTGACCTTCGACCCTCGTGACAGCACTGTATTATAACACTGACATGGTTCTGTGATGGAGATCACCAACCTGGGAAAACCTCATCAGTTCATACGCAATCAGTCACTGCATCCATAATGCAGAATCCACATAAACAACATCCAGAAACAGCACTGATGATCTCTCAGTGCTGTTAAAGGAAAGGTGGTGTTTCCCACTGTGTTACAGGTGTTACTCATCCCTGTGGCCAATATCTGCAGTGTGTCGCAGGCATCACATTTAGAATAAACATACATACATACATACATACATACATACATACATACATATACACATACATACATACATACATACTATATACACATACATATAAATCACACACACATAAAAATAATGCTCATTAGTTGGAACATTAAAATATTGTCTTTGTATTGTTTTCAATTGAATAAAGACCGAAAAGGATTTTTACAATCATATGCTGTCTGTATTTTATCTTTCCCATATCTTTTGAAATCACTTTGTAAATCAGTTTAATCAATCATATCATTGAGTTAAATCAGTTTAATTAACACTTCATTAAGTTAGGTAAGTTTAATCAACACAGTTCTTCCAACTGTGTTTTTCTATCTGTGCTCCTCTAACTGTTATGTCTTGTGTTTTGCCTGGTCTTGTGTGATCTGTGCGGACACTCCAGATTCCATTCCATGTTTTCGCCCCTCCCTCTCCCGGAGGTTTTGTCTCCTCCTCCTAAAAGGCTCCCAGCGTCCTGGTCAGAAGGACAGTTCCTCACCGATGTTGCTGTTTTTCCTGTTATGTTCACTTTGTAGTTCTTGATTCTGTGTCTGTTTCTCTGGTTACTGACTTTGCCTGACTTGGACTGAACCTGTTCCATAATAACTGTATATATTGTGTACATTGTATATAGTCAGTGTGAACCGGCTGTAGGGAGTGGCTGCCTTTTGATTTCAGAATGGGGTTTATTTGTGTGTATGGTGAGTCAGGGAGTTGGTTAGTACTCTGTCTTTTAATTTCTTTTGTTTGAGTACAGAGCATGTAGAATTGTCCTAGAACTAGTGTGGTCACTTCTGAAATATATATATATATATATATATATATCTATATTTGTAAATAGGCCCCTCCTGTCTGTGTGTTGTGTATATTTATGTATTTGTTCAGTTTTAGTATTATATTTTATATTACTTTGTTTTGTCTGTGCTGGTTTTAGTGTGTATGTAATGCTGCCTGCGCCTAGAGTGATAATCTGAGCTTCACCACAAGCATTTCAGTGCATGAATGTCCTGAATGTGGTGCAAATGACAAACCTGAAGCTCTGATCTTCTTCAGGGCTGTATTAGACTTTTGTAGAATGAACTGTGTTGGTTTTTACACAATGAGGACCTGAGCTTCATCATTATGAATCTCTCTTGGATTTGCTTTACCACAATAACTGAGACTCAGTATTCATCACATGATTTATATGAGATTTATTTATCATATGGTCTATCAGTGTTTCTCAGCCCTGATGCTGGAGGCCCACTGTCCTTTTCCTGCTTTAACACAGCCACGTTAACCCAGTAACAAGCTGTTAATGAGCTGGTTAGCTGATCAGGAGTGTTGGGGTCAGTTAGAACACTAAAGAGTGCTGGTCAGGGGCCTCCAGGTCGCAGCACAGTGAAGCACTACTCTGTATCACATGCTGATGTGTCATAATTGGTGATAGTGCTGAAATACAGTCATATTATACACCCCTTACACGTCTGTTTTAATCCCCGTGTTCTCACCGCCCTCACGTGTTCTGCCCAGTACATGTTACATGTCAGTCATTCCATGTGGGCCTGTGTTACGTCCCCCTCAGCTGTAGCTGGGTGGAGAGTAGAGGAGGTAGCGTGTGGCATGTGATGGGAGAGGGAAGGGAAGGACACGGACAATGGCAGCTGCAGTTTTCAGTCAGTGCTTTTTAACTTCCCATTTACAAAAGACCCCCTGTTTAACCTCTTGGACCCGCCTGAATGTCTCAGAATCAAAACTCTGGGAATCCTGAAAAAAGATTTGACATTATGCTGTTATGAACTCAAATACAGGTTCATTAGTGTTTAGCTGTCGACTCGTCTGCAGTGTTGAGGCTGTTTTTGTTCTCATGCCACTTGAACAGTGTTTGTAGTGAAGAATATGAAGCTCATGCAGGTTTAAAGCTTCTTCCTGAGGAAGATCTGAATTTGTGGAGCTTTGAACAAGAGTCACGGTGACACCTGGTGGACGAGAGAAGTAATAGCAGAAATCATTTCTGACTGTGAATCTCTGAGTTTCAGTCCACATGCAGTAAAGTCCTCACCTCCAGCTCATTCTGACCTTCTGATAATCACCCTCACTTCTTATAGTGGGTAACAGTACCTGCTGCTGTTCATGTGTGTTATTTTTCTTTTTATTCATTTACTGAAATGTGTGCTCTACAATAAACTGTTCGTTTATGCTACAAATCCATTATACGTTTCCCAACCACACAAACTCTCCACAGTCAGACTCCTGAGCGGTGTGTGTAATCGGGAAACAAGCTCCAGATTCAGTTTCAAACCTGTTTGTATGGAGTTTACACAACAGCTCCCACAGAACATAGAGCAAGTAGGAAGAACTACTGAGAAGGAACCAAGACTCAAAAGAGGAACCCATCCTCCTCTGGAACACACAATAGATAAACCATAACTCATTTAAGACGTAGTTCAGTGGTTTTATTGTGAAACGCTCTGTTCTAGATAGACTTGCCGAGTCTGAACTGTTCACAGTGGTGGTGATAGGAACCAGACGTCCACCTCTAAAAGCTCCCTCACAGAAAGTTTCTACAGTAAATGGTTATGAATTCACTGCCTGATGACTGAGACACTGTTTTATGGTAGTTTAGAGAACTTAAACTCCATTCATGGTGGAGGGATACATGCAGGGCGCTGTGAGGCAAAATAGTCCCCAAAGAAAACTTATTATTTCAGATTTTCCACTGTTTTCCATCATCAACATTCATATAAACTCAGAAGACTCGTGTAGGTTCACTGGTGGTTCTGGATAGTAAATAAAATGTCTATATTTGTGTTGTAGTCATGGCGACCCCTGGTTCCTATCACCACCACTGTAAAGACATCTGAACCATTTCACACCAAACCACTCTGAATCTCTCTGATTACACCTCACACACTGAAATATGTAGACGTTCCACTGAAAATGGGTGGAATTCCCCTTTGACACACCCATATTACTGCAGAGCACTTGCTCCCTCTGCTGGTCAAACAGTGCCATTTCTTGGCACTATTTTTAAATCATATTTCTGAATTCCAGATAATATCAGCAGCAATGGTTTCATGAGTTATTTCAGTAATAAAACTGAAAACATCAGTTAAAAAATTCAAAACGCACAGTTAACCGCTACAAAACCTGCCGCCCTACAAAGCCAATCCTGATCCTGAGTACAGTAACCACTGCAGAGAGGCTGGAGTCATTTATCTCACTCCAACAAAGAGAGCTGGTTAAAATGACCTCCTCCTCTAAACCTCCTACTTCCATATTAGATCCACTTCCTACAGGGTTTTCAGACATTTTGTCAGAAATAACCAAACAATAATAAACTCATCTCATAGTTTTGGCTCAATATACCAAAAACTCTAAAATTAGCAGTGATTAAACCTCTTATTAAGAAACCTAATCTGACTGTCAGATGTAGAATTCTTCAGTTGCCAGAACTGCTCCTGAAGTATTCTTGCCCTGTTCTAACTAATCAGTGCCCAGTTTCCCAAAATAATCTTAGTGTTAAGATCATCATAACTGGTTGAGGGGGTGTGCCGTGATGCTCGCTGAACCATTTAACAGTAATTCATGTGCTAAGATGCTTTCAGGAAACAAAACTCAGCTCATTAATAAGCCCATCCTGAGGTGTAAGTCCACAAGGTGCAGGACAGGTGATACTCCAGGACCAGGGCTGGAAACTACTGGCATACGACAACGACTGTCCACTTACTTGACCATCCTCCAAATGAAGACTTCTTGGTAAAGGCTGAGATGTGTGGACTGACTCGGTGGTCTTCATGTAGAGGCTTGCTTTTCCTGTTCTCACCATGTAATGTTGATGTAATGTTACCACATTACCTTTAATGTACTAGTCTTCAATTTTGTACATAACAAACATCTTGAATTCATTCTCTTTAAATGCATTAATTAAGGCAATGTTATCATTTTTAATGTTCTTTGTGACCCTTATTGTAAAGTTGAAACATATCTACATTTACTAAAACACTTATAAATGCACAAAAGCACAGCATAATCATTATGCAATGGATAGTTAACCATTAGTGCTACACAATCCTTGCTGTAAACTAAAAGTTCTTGAAATAACAAATCAGTTTTAGGATTGCTTAATTCGTATAGTGGCCCATTTTGCTTAGTTTTAAACTCATATCCCTTAAATAACATTTAAAAAACTGATAATAATGTTTAATAAGCATGTGATAACCATGAATACTTCAGGAGCAGTTTTGGAAACTGAAAAATCTATCTTGACAGCCAGCCATCTTTATATCAACACATTACATAATCATTTAGTAATGAATATAAAACACATTATAAGCATATGCTATTTATCTTTAATACAACTAGCTAATGTTTAATTAGGATATTTTTGATCATTTATCTAGAGCATGCAATATTTTATTAATAACATTACTTTATGATAAAGTAAGACATTACTTAACCATTTAGTAATGAATATAAAAGTGAGTGCAACTGTTCATTAATCATACATAGTTAATTATTAAAGACCTGATTATACCTGTGTGAATAAATATGAAATGACATTAATTCTTTTTTCTATCGTTAGTTGATGATTAATTGTGACATTACTTAATCAGTTAGTAATGCTCATTACTGTCTTAAGTACCATTAATTAATGCACCTTTATTGTAAAGTGTTACCAGATATACTCAGTGAGTGTGTTGGATAGATCAGTCTAAATAATGCTCCTGTTTTATGTAAGAGAATCCTGCAAAAAATGACTGACTGACTCTTCAAGTTAGCATCAAAAATTATAGAGGAAAAGTCAATTAAGTTGTTAGTGTGATCCCAAAATATTTCATTTCAGTTCTAACTGGTATATTATATACTGTGTGTGTGTGTGCATTGTAAGTACGCTGGTGCAGTATGGCTGCTGCTTTACATTGGTTTTCTGTTAGTTTTGTATTGTTTGTGTCTGTTTTGATGTTTGCCTGAGGAGTTTGCCATCAAATCCACTGAGACAGTGAGAGTGACTCTCCAGCTGTGTCTCAGAGGCTTATTGGACTGGCTGTTTGGGGGACACTACATCTCAGCTATGATGCAGCCTGGACCGGCCGCTTGAGTGACGCTGCATCGCGGCAGTGGAGCTCTCTGGACTGGGGACCTGATCAACGTGACATTGCAGCCTAAGCTGGCCGCTTGGTTGAAGCTGCATTGCAGCTGTGGGGCAGCCTGGACCTGTAGTGTTGGGCTGCATAAGCGGCGCTATGCTGCAGCTATGAGGCCTCTATGAGACTTGGGTAAAGCTGCATCACAGCTATGAGGCTGCTGGACTGGAGGCGTTCAGCTGCAGGAAGATGCTACTTTCGGCCTTCGAGGCTTCCTGGCCGGCCTCCTGTGTGATACACCAAAGTCACGGTTTCAGACTTTCCCCTGCAGCTAAGACTCTTACCGGGCTAGCTAAGTGACTATACTGTGGTCAGTGAAATTCCCTCCACCAGCTGTGGGAACCGTGGAGAACCCTTTGTTCTACAGAAGCAGTACATCTTCCTGTTACCATCTGCAGACAGCTGGTGACAAACTGGCATGATTGGCATTCAAACATTTCAGTAAACACTTGTCTTGAAAACGCTTGATGAGCAAAATTAAATAAAAAGATTATTTATTAATGATCAAAAATCAGATAAAAACACTACATTACTGTGTGTGCGGGTACGGGACAGCAGGGGGAGGAAAACCCAGGAGAAAGGGTCTTAAATGAGCTTAGTGACGTGATGGAGTGTGTACTTGGTGACTGTGTGTTGCGGTAGCTCAGAGCCAGACTCAAACCGCCAACATACTGACTGACCCACTGCACCACCAGGAAGCACAGGCAAAAACAGGAAAAGCACCTCAGCAGATGGGAAATAAACGGCAGGAATGGGAGGACAAAGGAGACACAAAGCAGCTCAAACAAAGGCTGAGAGAGAAAAATAAGAAAAAGATAATCAGAAAACAAAAACACTTCCTCTGTGATTCTGAGAGGAAGGTCAGCTTTATGATTCACCTGTTTGTTCTTTGTGGACACTTTTTGAATGGAGTCGTTTCTCGTTCAAGCCTTCTTTTGGGCTTTTAGGTTTTAAGTTTTAAGTAATTCTCTCTTTGTTCTTCCAGCCCTCTTTTCTTTTGTTTTCCTTTCTTTTTGTCTAAATACCCACCTGGGTTAAGGACCATACAGGTCACCCCTCTACAAAGGTGTGACAAAGGGCTGCTGTTTGCCACAGCCTTAAGTAGAGGAGTCCACAGGTGTGCCAGTTTGAGCCTAATTAACCCGAGGGCTTCTGGGAATTGGAGTTCCCTGAACTTGTGGCGCCACGCTGCCATCGCCCTCTGCTGGCGGCCGGCGAGACAGGCTGGGCCCTTACAGTGCACACCAATACAGAAGGTTATTTAGCATGTTAATAAAAAGCTGCATAACGTTATTAAGGACATAATCACAAACCATTAATATACACAACAATGACAGATCTTCCAGGTTGTAAGGGGCAACATCTTCAGGATCACAATTAGAAAACAGAGCTTGTGTCTGAACTGGGAAAAAGCAGGCTGTGAAACAGAGGACAGATTACGGTCTGAGCATCTCAAACTAAATATTCAGAACAGTATATAATCATTATAAGACTAGATCACTGAATGAGTCATGAAATACCTTGATCCCTTATTTTATCTCCTCCTGTGTTATCTGGGAGCACACACAGACAGGGTTATACAATCTGACCCTCTGTTATGGTGGACATTCTCTTTATGGACACAGGTGTCACAGTTCTAACAGTAAAACAGAATTAAGGTAGGTGATCTGCATTTATTACTGTCTTGTTTTGGTCGTAATGCCCAAAAACTTGTGAGATGGTCTTCTTGGATGAGAGCGTGGCTTTAAAAAGAAGCTGCACTGCTTCTTACCACCTCTCCTCAGTGTTTTCCTGTCTCTGCTGCCAGATCACAGTTCCAGAACAATCTTCAGGAGTAGCGTCGCCAGAACTGGACATGATCTCCAGCAGTTTTTACATCTCAATGTCTAGACAGATAAAACAAGATAAAACAAGCCCTAAATAGACCATAAACACACAGAACCTACCAGTCTTATTATCAGTTAGTATGTAATGTATGTTCTCTTGCCTGTAGCAGGTCTCAGATCCTCTTCTGTATAATATATAATGCTAATATTGCTTCCTGATCCAAAAGACAAAAACAAGTGTGCAGATTAAGTAAACATCATAAAACACAGGACAGCAAATCTAAAGCAAAACTGCAGTTATTGACATCAGCAGCATTTCTGAAAGAGAACATCTTCATTACCAATGTGCTGTAAAGATGAAGGAGATGGTGATGATGAAGCGAAGATGTTGTTGCTGCAAATGAGTTCAGAAAAAAACATCACTGTATTTAAAGAACCTGCATAACTTTATGAAATTGCTGTTCACTTGTAGTTTGTCAAATATTTTGCAGATTTGTCTGGATTTGCTATAAAACTTTACAGAAATATACAAATTTATACATTTTGTAACACTTTTGTGTAACAAACTAACTTTACAATCACAATTCATACAATAAACTGACAACTGATTTAGTCCTCTTCTCAAATATCAGTTGGCCATGTTGACTTATTTTCCTCCATCGTACTTTCAGGGGACTGACCATCTTTAAATCACTCTACACAAAAATAATGTGGACAGTGTGAAAATCTGTACTTGTAACTTTAGTTTCCTGAACTGTTACTGTCAGTGGATTTCCCTTTAAGTTAGCAGAACCCTGTGTTAGCTTAGCCATCCAGTATCCAAAATATCCTGACCACTGAAGAACAGGGTAACAAAGTATCAGAGAAACAGATGGACTACAGTCTGTAACTGTAGAACTACAGAGTGAAACTATGTGGTCAGTGGAGCTGATACAGTGGACAGTGAGTGTAGATACAAGGAGCTGCATGTGCACTTAATGAAGTAGCTCATCTGTGTATAATTTATAGGGGCTTTACAGTGAGATGATCAGACGCCACAGCAGAAGATACAGAAACCCTTCATTATGAAGAGAAACCAAAAGGAAAAGAACAGGTGTCTTTCTCTTTCTTCACAAAGTCTCTTCTGTTCACTATTAATGCTGTCTAACCTTTAACATCTAGAAATAACAGAGAGATGTCTTCATGGACTGCAGGACAGTGACGTCACACAGCTGGAGTTCCATCTGTTCCAGAGAAATCGTGTTTGAATCATCAAACCTAGTATATAAACTGTTGTTGCATGTGTACATCTACTGTAAAACAGGGTATTTATAGAGAGTTTGTCCCCCTGAACATTGTTTTATACCCCGTAGGCTCATGTGCAGCTGCTCCAGAGTGTCCCATTCTATTGGTCAGTGCTTTTCTGTGGAGTTTATAGCTGTGGTTAACTGTAATGATTACTTTGTGACCTTTAGGCTCGTGTTAACACTGGCAAGATGTGATGTAGAACATTTAGTTTGAAGTTTGATGTTTCTCCACACAGCAGTTTAAATCTTTAATATAATACTCTGCTATTAGTCTGGGCTGGACGTTAGGGAACCAGCCTTGTGACTGGAAGGTTGCCAGTTCGATCCCCTGAGTCAACAGCAAATCACCTAAGTGCTCCCTGGGCCAGTTTATCAGAAACACCCACCATACAGGTGCACTTTGTAGGTTTTCAATTATAAACTGTGGTCCATCTATTACCATTGATATATATTAACCATTGATTATATTATATTGATATTAATAAAGATACTGTCTGAAATTACACTATTTCAGGAATATTGACTCAGAAAGAGGGACCGGATTATATAACGGAGGGAACACAATGATCCACACTCATGTCTGTGTGATGCGTATTGTCTGTGTGATGTTTGTGTAGATGTGGCCGTGTGGTTAATGAGGCTCAGAGAACCTGTTGATGTGATTGTTTTTCCTCTGGTTTTATATGAAGCCTATTTAAATTAATAGTCTATTCAGGGGATCTGAACTTTATGCAGTAGTTATTTATATAAAGTGATAGTTATTGCTTTGTAGTGGTAAATCATAGCATTCCTTAATCCCTGTAGATATTCATTATAGATTAATGTTAGAACCTTCTGACACAAAGCTGAATCAGCTTCTTATTTGTCAGCTTCTTTTTATTTTATTTACATTGAGAAATGTTATTATTGAATTGTTGCACTATTTGATGGTGCAGTCCTTCACAGAGTGGTGAACCCCTCCCCATCTTTACTTCTGAAAGACTCCGCCTCTCTGAGATGCTTTTTTATACTCAGTTATGTAACTGACCTGCTGCCAATTAACCACCAGGTGTTTTTTAGCATTACACAACTTAACCAGCCTTTTGTTGCCCTCGTCCCGACTTTTTTGGAAATGGGGTTGTATTTCGCCATATTTCCTCTTTTTCAGTAGACTGGTCAGTCCTAATCTTGGGTACAGCTTGTGTTAGCTTTACTCTCACCAATCACAACACTGATATGGCTTTAACTGAAACTGTGTGTTCCCACTGTAACAGTCCCATCCTTACAGATTGAGCAACACTGAGTGAAACTGTCAGACAGTAAATGTACACCATCACTAGTCTAGTCTAAGGTCACCTTGAAAATGAGAAACTGTGCTCTGATTACACCTGAGTAGACATGAATAAATCAAGAAGTACGTAAAATGTATCTATATTGTATATTTAAACCAGGTAATGATCAAAGTACTATACATTTCCACTCATTTATTCATTCATTCCATCCTTTGATCTGATATAGGGACATAAACACATACAGACATACAAGCTTTTAATGTAAATACGAAAAAAGGTGAAGTACGTCTGAGATAAACTGACAGACTGTTCCAGAGTCTCTGACCAGCAACCACTAAACCATGATCATCCTTCAGCTTTAGCTGGACTGAAGAACAGTCAGCAGTGGGAGGAAGACTTTAAGGGTCTAGAAGCTGTGTATGTACAGCGCATGTCTGCAGTGGAGGGACAGAGGAGGGATGACTTTTTAGATCTTAAACTGTGAGAAATAATTTAACCCTCCATGTTTCAGAGCTCTGTTTACAGAGTCTTCATTTCATTTTGAAATTTGATCTCTGGGTCAAAAATTACTCTGAGATTTTAGGGATGGAGGGTGACATAAGGTGTAAAAAAGCCCAGAAGTCCTAGAAATCTTTCAGTAGATTTATTATGATTAAACACAATGAGTTTTACTGTCAATATTTGAATGAAATGACTGGTGGTCTAATTATTAACATCCACAGCACACTCTGATCCACTTTAATCCTCTTTCAGCTCTGACTACCAGACAGGAAAGGACAGTTTCCTGTCTCTTTTGAAAGACAGTGTGTCTGTTATCAGAGCAGTGCAGTTCCCAGGACTGATTATAGTATCCAAAACAACAGTCTGGGCCTCCTTTCCTCCCGATTCTTCTGTATGATACTGCTATACCAGGACTCTCGCTCCACTGAACCTCCCAGTAACAGCGTCCAGTCAGACTCTCCACACTCAGAACCTGAGCCATGCCATCAACAGCAATCATACTATAACACTATAATAACTATTACATACAGAACATTACAGAATAATGAGTGTTTGTAATAAAGGTAACGTTTATAGGTGAAGGTTGAGATGCTTCTGTGCCTTTTTCTTCATACACATGAAGTCTGTGACTGTGAACAGCTCTACTAGCGAGACTGAGCGTGTTCTTCTGTCTCTACGCTGCACCGACTTTTCTTGATTCAGATTTGTATATCGACATGAATAAAATATGTTCTCAGAGGAGCGACTGTGTCACATGATCAGAGTGTGGGAGCGCAGTGGGAGTTTGGGAGAGCAGAGCTGCTCTGTGTGTCTAAGGAACCTCAGGTGGAACTGCAGCCTGTTTGTCTAAATGACAGTGTTTCAAGGTGTCCATGGTAACGTGTATTTAATATTGCAGCTCACTGAATTACTGAAAACTGGCACAAGTTTAATCAGCACACAAGCATTTATCATCCCCACAACAAATCCCATCAGTCTTTTATTTCTTTATATATTCTACCATGTTAGGATATCATAACCAATCTACTGTTCATCCTCCACCATCTCTCTCTCTCAACATCATCGCCTCCACATGTGGATTTCTCAGAGAAAACGGAGGAACTGGTGTGTTCTGGGACTAAACTCTGCCTCTCCATCTCAGCCAGGATACGAGTTTTACCCAGAAAGTGTTGAGCACCATCTTTCAGCATACGAGGTAAACCAGTCTAATCTGTTACCTGTGTCACTACAACCTCAGACTGACTCAGAGGCTCCTGTTTTCTCCACAAAGCTGGTTCTACTTAATATCAGATCTCTAGGTAACAGATCGTTTTTAGGTAATGACATTATGATACTCTACAAATTCAGTTTCCTGTTTTCTTCATGGAGATGAGGTTAGCACAAGGCAGCAGTGCTGCTGTTCTCAATGAGACGCACCAGCAAACTTCCACTTTATGAAACGGTAAGAAAGGAAGAGTAACTGCTTTATTTAAAGATGCATTCCAAAGCAAAGAGATTGTACTTGGATACTTTATTTCTTTTGAATACCTCTGTTTCTTACTGAAGAGTGCTCCCAAAATTCTATTTCTCCTCATTTACAGACCTCCAAAATACTCTTTAAATTTTATTGATGATTTTGCTGAACTTCTAATTATATTATAGCTTATTTTTACCATAACAGATGATAATAACATGGACAATAATGCCAAAGAACTTGGCAGCAAAGCTGAGCTTAACTGGAGAAAAACTAAACTGCAAATCCACTATGACATCTATAAACAAAGCCTTTGTAGTTTTAACTCTGAGCGCTCGTGCTCTATTTGAAGTCAAATTTAATGAATTTGCTTGTTTTATCAATTAATAAATCAAAACCATTAGCCTGCCACCGATGCCACACAGTCATATAATGAAACTGTGCACTCTCTACAACCACCAAGAAATAAATACAACAAAAAATACTAATACCGATAATACTAATATTAATAATAACATTAATAAAAATGATAAAAATAATAAACTGCTACCCGGCATTTTCCCAAAGTCACTAAAATCAGCTTTAATTAAGCCACTCTTAAAAAAGAACTCTGGATGCTTCTGTGTTAAATACCTACAGATCTGTTTCAAATCTGCGTTTTACAGCTAAGATCATTGAGAAAGTTGTTCTCAATCAACTCAATAGTTTTTAAACTTAAATGGTAATTCTGACAAATTTCAGCCAGACTTCCTCACCACAGCACTGAAACTGCTCTTATAAGAGTGGTGAATGATGTACAGCTGAGTACTGATTCAGGTAAAAAGCAGTTCTGGTTTTAATAGATCTCAATGCTGCCTTTGACTCTGTAGATCATGGAACACTGCTGGACAGGTTGGAAAACTGGGTAGGACTTTATGAAAACAGTCCTTAATTAGTTCAGGTTTTATTTACTGGGTTAGGCTGGAGTTACTTTGTCAAATGGCAGTTATAAATCTGATACGATGGCTATGACATGCAGAGTCCCTCAGGGTTCAGTTCTCAGACCTCTTCTGTTCAACCTCCCCTTGTGAAAAGGACGTATACTTAAGAGCACTAAAAGTACATTCAAATTGTGTAAAGAACGCTGAAAGTGCATTTTTCATTTTATGTTCTTTATGAAAATACACATCAAATATATTTCTCTGTATTTCTATAAAATATATTTTGAAGAAATATATTGAAAAGTATACTTTAGTGTGTTGTTTGAGAATGGATTTAGAATAAATGTGCTTCTAAACAAACTAAAGCATATTTATCATGTCAACTAAAGTGTACTATTTAAAATTATATTTTTAAAAATTTATATTTAAAGTAGTGCCATTTAAAGTATGTTTTAATGCAACTTTAGAAGTACACTTCCATTAATATATTTATTCACATACAAAAGTGTACCTAAACAAAAATATCTAATTTTCATGTTAAATTAAATTTATTATTAAAGAATTATATTTAAAAAAAATCCTTTTAAAGTATACTTTAGTCTAACTTAGGAAATACCTTCAATAAATGTATTTGTTCACATACTAAAGCACATGCAACCAAAAATATATTTAATTATCATGTCATTTTAAGCGTGTTATTTAAAAATAATTTTAAATATTTAAAGTATGCTTTAGTACAACTTTGGAAGTACACTTGTGTGAATGGATTTTACTTACATACTAAAGTCAAGTCAACTGAAAATGAATTTACTTATGACCTAATTTAGACAACAAAGGGTTCTTTCTTTCTTTCATAAAATCTTTAGATGTATTGTAGTTTAAATTGTACTTTGTCATACTTTATACACAAAGCATAATTAATGTAGCTTAAAATAATGGAAACAAAGTAATATTTCTCAATGATTTATTAGTACATAAATGTAGAACATATTAAAACAAAACAAAAACACTTTCACACATTAAAATTCTCTTTTGTACCCAATGTGACAGAGTAAAGCTGATGAGCGTTTGATTATAGTCCTTTAACAAGCCTTTTAAATGCAACAAAAAAAATATTTCACAAAATAATCACACATTATTTCATGCATGCTTGAACTTGGATGAAGTGTTTAACTGACTATTCCTGACTTGTCAAGCTCCTTTATCACCATGCAGCACTGTTTTTCACCTGCACAATTTGCATCAACCAGTTCCAAAGCTACAAGGTTCAAGACTGCACAGTGTTGCATCTTGTAGCAAAAATCATACCAATGCACCCATTGAATAGTGTGGAGTTCCTGATTAATTTCATCAACTAATTCATGAGCTGCAAGACTCAAGACTTTGCACAATGTTCTGCAACAGAATTCTTTCTCTTCTGCAACCTGTTGTTACCTTCTGAGTGATAGATTACATCATCTATAAGGAACCGGCTGTAACTCATACACTGTTACTGGAACACCACTTAAGGCTTCAGTGGCTGAGATGTGTGATGCAGAAACTCTGTTTGAAGCAGCACCAAAAACTCTCATTTCCACTCAGGTGTTCTGATGTGGGAGTCACAGAACTGCTGTTCTGAAGTTGAGAGAAGAGCTCTTTGATGGTATTATCTGCATTCTTCATGCACTCCTCCCCCCTTTTAGGTAGACTCCTCCCACCTAAGGAATCTCTTTACTATCTGGACAGGTACATGTGTAGTTCCAGTGAAGTACTTTACAAGAGCGCCATTGAATGACTCAAAGAAAACATGGAAGTCGCCCACAAAGGACCTCAGTTCCTAACGCTGGCTGCAATGTGTGTCAGCAAGTGTACATTAAATGACACATTTTCAATGTCATTCATACCTCAAACTGGACAACAAGCTTCTGAAGTGCCATTTCTGCTGCATTAACACTGCATAATTCCACCTTTTCTTGAAGAAGCATGTGAATGGCAAAAACTAAAATAGATTATGTATTGTTAACATAATGCATTGTAAGTACTGTTCATTAAAAAATTATAAGAGCTCATAAGTTGTATTTGTCCGCTCTAAGTAAAGTGAAGCGTACTGTACTAAAGCCTCCTCCAGTGTTCAGAGTGAGGCTGAAGTATTTACTGAAGGATTTACTGAAACACTAAAACATACACAGTAAAGCACATTACAGGCTTCAAATGTCAGAGTTTAAACAAGTGCTTTACCCAATGAGGGAAAGTCAATGTACACCACTGTTAATGTACACGACTGTTGGTGCATCTGAATATTCAGAATATTCAAGCCCCAAAGATTTACATTTACATTTACATTTACATCATGTAGCAGACGCTCTTATCCAGAGCGACTTACAAAAAGTGCTTTGTCTATCCAGAGAAAGAATCTTTGCTAGCTACCAATAGGTTAGAGAGAAAGACAGTCCTAAACTTTGATACTGCTAGAATCAGAAGGTCATTGACACCTAGTGAAAAGGGACAGAGTTAAACACAGAACAGTGCAATACAATACAATACAATCAAAGATGCAGCCCTAACAGCACCAGCAGTGGCAAATAAAATATTGGAAATCTGTCTTTACGATCTCCAAGCTGGGACTGACTTCTTTGGCACTGACAGTATAACATGTTATTAACACTACTTATAATGCATTATATAAGCAATTCATGATGTATAATAAACATGCCTATAAAGTGTAATTCAGTGTAATTTATTTTTCTAAATATTTATAATCATGTTTATAATGCCTTATGAATGCAGCATTGTGGTTCAGTTTTGGCCCAGTCCTCTTGGAAAACCATCTTAAGTTCTCCAAGATTACACTTTGATGGTCAAGGTCACTTTGATAGACCCAATTTCAAAATGCTCTTTCAATTTTCATTGTGTTTCAAGTCAGGAAATGGGGCCAAGCCATGGAAGCAATCAATTATCATTTGGTGACTTCACATCCTTGTGTATCTTTGTGTGGTTCTAAAAGGGGCACCAGTAATATTACTGGTAATTGTCTACAGGCCTCATTGCTGGTACAATGCTAACTTTATTGATGAATTTACAGATATTGTCGTCTGTGTCCTCTGATTTTGATCATTTTGTTATTGCTGGTGATTTTAACATACATATTGGCAATTCCAATGGCAACCATGCCAATGAAGTCTGTACCATACTGGACTCTTTTGGACTCAGTATGTGACCAGGAGCGCACACTGTCATGGTCACACTCTGGATGAGGTCATCTCGAAGGGATTCAACATATCAGCTACTGTATCCTGCCCATCCTGTGCATCTGATGCTGTTCTTCACCTGTCTTGATCAGGTGCCCACTGCTTGCCTGCCTTCTAGACCAGTTTGACCACCATGGAGCTTCTTGCTGTACAACGCTGTGCAAACCTCACCTGCATGAACTGACCCTCCTGATGATGCTGCTGCTGCACAGATTCGAACAATTTAATGAGCCATTGGTTCACCTGTTTTTCCTCTTTTTATGTATTTTAATATTTTATGCTAATTGGTAAAATCATATTCCCTGTTCATATTGTTCTTGTGTTATTGTTTGCTGTCCAGTGTGGACCAGAGGAGGATGGGTTCCCCTTTTGAGTCTTGGTTCCTCTTAAGGTTCATTCCTTTTGCTTTTAGGGAGTTTTCTTGCTATCTGGCTTATTCCAATTAGGCAGGAATATATACACAACTATACATACATACGTACAACCCCATTTCCAAAACAGTTGGGATGCTGTGCAAAATGTAAATTAAAACAAAATACAATGAGGCACAAATCATTTAAATCCTATATTTCATTAAAAATAGTATAAAGACAACATGTCAAATGTTGAAACTGAGAATCTTTTTTAATATATGCCCATCTTCAATTTGATGCCAACAACACATTCCAAAAAAGTTGGGACGGGGGCAACAAAACGCAGGTAAAGTTGTGTAATGCTAAAAAAACACCTGGTGGCTGATTAGCAACAGGTCAGTAACATGATTGGGTATAAAGAGCATCTCAGAGAGGCGGAGTCTTTCAGAAGTAAAGATGAGGAGGGGTTCACCACTCTGTGAAAGACTGCATGATTAACGTTTCTCAACATAAAATAGCAAAGAACTTCAGCTTTTCATCATCTACAGTACATAATAACATTAAAAGACTCAGACAATCTGGAGAAATCTCTGTATGTAACGGGCCAAAAACCAGTATTTGGGGTTGTATTTTAAAGATTAAAATTGCTGAGTGGAGTCATCACACTTCAAACGAATCATCCCTTGGCAGTGTCAACACTAGGTTAAAGGCCACAAAATAATAATTATATGCATTTATTTGTTTACACCATGTGTACAAAAGTATGCAGACACCCTTTTCTAATGAGTGAATTCAGTTACTTTAAGGTCACTCATTGCTGACACAGGAGTTCAGTTACCCACACAGCTATAAAGTCAAATAGAAAAGTACTGAGTAATAGAATTGGACGCTCTGGAGCAGCTGCACATGAGCATAAGGGGTATAAAGCAACATTAAGGGGGCAAATTCTCTCTAAATACCTTATTTACTTGGTATGTAGATACAGTAGATGCATACATGCAACAACAGTTTATAAACAAGTTAATATGACTCAAACAAGATTTCTCTGGAACAGATGTGTGTAACTCAAGGCCAAAAACCAGTATTTGCTGGCTGTGATCTTTGGGCCCTCAGGCTGTACTGCGTTAAAAACAGACATGATTCTGTAGTGGAAATCACTGCATGGGCTCAGAAACACTTCTGAAAACCACTGTTTGTGAAAACAGTTCATCACTGCATTCACAAATGCAAGTTAAAACTCTAAAACTCAAAGAAGAAACTGTACATAAACAGGATCCAGAAATGCTGCCACCTTCTCTGGGCCCAAGCTCATTTAAAATGGACTGAGGGGAAGTGGAAAAGTGTTCTGTGGTCTGACAAATCAATATTTGAATTTCTTTTTGGAAATTTAAACATAAGTGTGTGTGTGGTAGTGCAAACAACAGTGATCTACATCACGTATAGGAATGTAATTGTGGTGCACAATAGTCTGAGTCTGAATCAGGGTGTAATAACTCTCTGCAGAAGACAGGAGCAGCTCTGGCCCAGCAGATGATATTACTGGCCATATTATTTATGGGTGATGGCCTGAGGAAAGAAGCTGCTCCTGTGTCTGACAAGCTTAGTGGGTTCTGTAGCGCCAGCCGGCGCAAAGGTGTTGAAAAGGGTGTCCAGAGTGTGAGGAGTCTGTAATGACTTTCCCTGCCTGTTTCCTGGTTCTTGAAAAGTCCTGAAGGGTGGATTTTTCAGCTGACTTTACCATTATTTGCAGTCTGTTCTTGTCCTGTTTTGTGGCTCTGAACCAGACCATGATGGATGTGCGCAGGACAGATTCAATGACTGTGGTGCAGAACTGGCTCAGCAGCTCCTGTGGCAACCCAACTTCCTCATCTGTTGCAGAAAAAACATCCTCCGCTGGGCCTTTTTGAGGATGGAGTTAATGTTGGTCTCTCACTTCAGGTCTTGGGAAATGTTAGTTGCCAGAAACCTGAAGGTCTTCATGCTGTCTAACTTTTAATATCTAGAAATAATAGACAGCTCTCTTAATTTGTCTTACAATACTTTAAATCATCATCATCTTCTTGACTGCTTAATCCAGATATGGTCATGGTAAATACTTTAAATAAGATGTTTATTACAAAGTAAAACAGTATCACATCAAGCACCATAAAGTACCTGAGAGGGGATCCGTGTCAATTCTGAAGTGTCCCCTCCAGAACAGTATAGCCAACTGCTTATATAGAGTGGTTGTTTTTGAAAAAGGGAACAGAACATATGGTCCTTTTTAAAATGATCTCATCCATCTGGAACTAAGAGAGGAAGGGAGAGGAAGGGAAAGGGGCCCATTCCCTATGGGGTCTTGACCCTTGGACCTTTGGACCAGGGGCCCCTAACTTTAACATTCCAAACCTGCAAAAACAGATAACACACAGAGCTCTAGATACCACACTACATTACAATTTTTACAGTGCATATGTTTCTAAATAAGTCATGAATGTAAGTAGTCCATAAGCCTAGGATAACTCAGTGTACACCACGTTTATTCTGTTATTAAGACTGAATTATGTCAATTTGAAAAACTGACATATTCTTTGACTAAATACATACATACATACATAGATCATCTAAACCGCTTATCCTTCTGGGTACACTCAACAATTTCAGCAATGGAGTAGATTATCATGTGGAAACTGGAGTAATTGATGGTCAGATAATAAACATAGAAGTGCAGATTCTGTTCTGTTTATTCTTGTGTGTAATTTTATTTAAACGCTTTTAATCAATAGGCTTTAATACAATGTGATTATGGTAACATAATGTAATTCATTATACTTCTGTAGTCTTTATTTAGTAAGATGACTGATTCAGAAAGAATCAGCAGGAAAAGAACAGGTGTCTTTCTCTACTTTCCTGACTCATTAAATGTATTCATTACTGAACTAAAGGGTTAGTAATGTACCCACCAAAAGGTTTGATGTGTTAGAGAGCAGGAAAGCACAGCATCAGGCAGGACTGCAGGACAGTGACATCACACACCTGGTGTTAAACACATCTCTTCCAGAGAAATCTTGTTTGAGTCATATAAGCTTGTTTATAAACTGTTGTTGCATGTATGCATCGACTGTATCTACATAACAGGTAAATAAGGTATTTAGAGAGACTTTGCCCCCTTATTGTTGCTTTATACCCCTTATGCTCATGTGCAGCTGCTCCAGAGCGTCCAATTCTATTACTCAGTACTTTTCTATTTGACTTTATAGCTGTGTGGGTAACTGAACTCCTGTGTCTGCAATGAGTGACCTTAAAGTAACTGAATTCACTCATTAGAAAGGGGCGTCCGTATACCTTTTCACACATGGTGTAAACAAATAAATGTGAATAATTATTGCTTTTTGGCTTTTAACCTAGTGTTAACACAGATTCTCTGAATCTTTTAATGTTATTATGTACCGTAGATGATGAAAAGCAAAAGTTGTTTTCTATTTTATATTGAGAACCATTCTTCTTGAATTGTTGCACTATTTGATGGTGCAGTCTTTCACAGAGTGGTGAACCCCTCCTCATCTTTATTTCTGAAAGACTCCGCCTCTCTGAGATGATCTTTTACACCCAATCTTGTTACTGACTTGTTGCCAATCAGCCACAAGGTGTTATTTTTAGTATTACACAACTTTAGCATCCTTTTGTTGCCCCCGTCCCAATATGGCATCAAATTCATAATGGGCAAATATTATTCAAAAAACAATAAAATTCCTCAGTTTCAACATTTGATATGTTGTCTTGTACTATTTTTAATTTTTAGTTTAAATGATTTGTACCTCATTGCACTTTGTTGTTATTTACATTTTGCACAGCGTCCCAACTGTTTTGGAAATAGGGTTGTAATAGTCTGCTATAAGGGATGCAGAAACTACTGAACACACCACATTACATATTCATACTCATTATCCAATTATTAGAAATACCTACCATATAGGTGCACTTTGACGGAGCTGCCCTCCCCCACAGTATATAAGCATGGACTTTGTGAAGGACATTTCATGTGACTTTTAACATATGAATGAACAGACAGAAGCTGTTTTAAATGCCATTTATTAATAGATGAGATTTATTAAAAGATGGAAAGTTTAACTGTCAACAAAACACATTGTTTTAAGAATTGTTAAACATTATAAAATATGATGTATATGCGAAACACATATGTATGTTTTACATCCATATTTCCAAAAAAGTTGGGATGATGTGTAAAATGTAAATAATAATAAAATGTAATGATGTGCAAATCATTTAAACCCTATAGTTGATTGAAAACAGTACAGAGACAACACAGCAAATGTTAAAACTGAGAAACTGTATTGTCTTTGAAAAATAAATGCCCATCTTGAATTTGGTGCCAACAACACACTCCAAAAAGTTGGGACGGGGTTAAATACAATATCAAATGTTGAAACTGAGAAAACATAATTTTCTCAGTTTCAGCATTTGATTTGTTGTCTTTGTAGTATTTACCTTTTAAAATGTGGTTTACATGATTTGCATACCATTGCATCATATTTTTATTTACATTGTGCATTTGTTAAAGCTTCACATTATCATGGATTAGTTATTTGATTATAGTAAATCCTATGGGAGTCTGGGATATTTTTTTCTACAGTATACTTTTTCAAATTAGCTTGTTATAAAGTTTACTTGTCATTATTAGTAAATCAGCCTTTTCCCTCAAGCTGGGTGAGTTGTAGTATAGCTTTAACATCACATTCATCACAAAGAGTGTAAATATACTGATAGAACCAATATCCCATTGTATGACACTTTTCCTAATACAGATTTATCATAGCACAGTGTATTGTAAACATAACTTGAAGCACATCACAAAATTATTATAATGTTTTTAATTGTGCTTCATTAAATCAGTTTTGACAGAAATAAACAATTCTTATACACAGTTATTATAAAAACATTTATAATTACATTTATAACTTGATGACAGCAATGCATCTCAAAAAATTTGGGACAGGGTCATGTCTACCATTGTGTAGCAACTTTTTTGAGATGCGTTGCTGCCATCAAGTTCTAAATGAGTTAATGTTTTTGAAGAAATGGTAAAATGTCTCTCTTTCAACATCTGATATGTGTTCTCTGTTCTATTGTGAATAAAATATGGGTCTATGAGATTTACAAATCAATCAGCGTCCCACCTTTTTTGGAATTGGTATTTGTTGTATTTACACTATAGATTTATAAAAGGCACAAAAAGAGAAAACCATTAAGTGATGATTCTATAGAGTATGTGTTTTCATCATCAGTATTTTGGATACATGCACAGACATTAAAACTCCAGGGAACCTAAATCCATGATTGTATAATGTTGGATTTGTGAGGATAAAGTCAAAATCAGGCCCTGTAAATAATTAGATGCACTCTCACTAATCACAATACTGATTAACAGTCCCATTCTCAGAGATTGAGCAACACTTTGTGCAAAATTGTGAGAAAATAAATGTACACCACCGCTAGCTTGGTGCTACTGTCACATTAAAAATGAGAAACTGTGTGTTTTGTTTACACCTGAAAAAATATGAACAAATCAATAAGTACATGGCTAACATTTATCTATAATGTACATTTAAATCAGATAATGATCAAAGTACTGTGCTTTTCTACTTATTTATTCATTCCATCCATTGATCTGATATAGAGACATTAACACATACAGAAATACAAAATGTTTATAGGTTCAATTTAAATAATAAAAAGATGAAACATGTCTGAGATGAACTGATAGACTGTTCCAGAGTCTCTGACCAGCATTCACTAAACCATGATCATCCTTCAGCTTTAGCTGGACTGAAGAACAGTCAGCAGTGGGAGGAAGACTTTAAGGGTCTAGAAGCAGAGCATGTCCAAGCATATCTGCAGTGTATGATAGATATGGATGACTTTTTTAGATCTTGCATACTTCAGAGCTGAAAAATCAGATCTAATTAACTGCCTTAAATTGTTCTTGAAATTTGATCTCTGGGCCAAAAATTATCCTGAGATTTTAGGGATGTATCATGATATGAGGAGTAAAAGAGCCCAAGAGTCCTAGAAATGTTAACGTTGTTGTTTGACGTCAATGACTGGTTGTCTAAATTTTAACATCCACAACACACTGACCACTTTAATCCTCTTTAAGCTCTGACTACCAGCTCTCAGTGGAATATAGAGCTTTCAGTCATCGATGTAACAGTGAAAGGATCTTATCTGTATCTATGAATTAAATTAGTAGTACTATAAAGTGAGCTAAAATCAAATTATGTGTATTATCACTTACATATCACACACAGATTCGAGAGATATTAAATTTGTGTGTGTGTGTGTGTGTGTGTGTGTGCGTGCGCATGTTTGCACTTGCCTAAATAAAAATAAAACTGTGGACATCTCTCAAATGCACACTCAATGGGGACACCAACTGGAGGGCAAACAATTAAGCTTTAAAATCTTTAAGCTATTTAACACACATGTGGAAGGTTATTCTATCTCACATAAACACACCGAGGAGTCAGGAAGTAAAAGCCAAAACCCAAACGCTGCATAAAGCGGTTCAGTGAATGTGGTTCTGAATGTGTGTAGGTGTGTCAGTGTGTGTGTATCAGAGGAGATGCTATAGAAGGACAGAGTGCCAGCTGGATAGTCCACATACACTCCTACTCTGTTTGACGGGGGCCTAGGAATGTAGATGTGTTTGTTATTGTGTCGGACAATATAATTTTCATTTCTGCAGACTAGACACCAGGAATTTCTACTGTATCCAAACATACTGTCAGTATCTCCTTTCCTGCCAATTGTTTTATAAGTCACTGTTACAGCAACCCACAAATCCCACTCTGCCTCCCAGTAATGTCGTCCAGTCAGTCTCTCTCTGCACAGTACTTGTGGATGATGAACAAATCTCTCTGGAAAATCAGAATACGGCTGCTGCTCATTCGCCAACAGCACCTTTCTGTTCCCATCAGACAGAGAGAGAAGTATGTGTGCTGTGTTTGGATCCAGAGTGAGCTTACAGGAATCTGCACACAAGAAGAGAGATTAGAGGAGAAACATCAACACACAAGGAGAGAGATTAGAGGAGAAAAATCAACACACAAGAAGAGAGATTAGAGGAGAAAACACAACACAAAAGGAGAGATTAGAAGAGAAACATCAACACACAAGGAGAGAGATTAGAGGAGAAACATCAACACACAAGAAGAGAGATTAGAGGAGAAACATCAACACACAAGGAGAGAGATTAGAGGAGAAACATCAACACACAAGAAGAGAGATTAGAGGAGAAAACACAACACAAAAGGAGAGATTAGAAGAGAAACATCAACACACAAGGAGAGAGATTAGAGGAGAAACATCAACACACAAGGAGAGAGATTAGAGGAGAAAACACAACACACAAGAAGAGAGATTAGAGGAGAAACATCAACACACAAGGAGAGAGATTAGAGGAGAAAACACAACACAAAAGAAGAGAGATTAGAGGAGAAACATCAACACACAAGGAGAGAGATTAGAGGAGAAACATCAACACACAAGAAGAGAGATTAGAGGAGAAAACATCAACACACAAGGAGAGAGATTAGAGGAGAAAACATCAACACACAAGGAGAGAGATTAGAGGAGAAAACACAACACAAAAGAAGAGAGATTAGAGGAGAAAACATCAACACACAAGGAGAGAGATTAGAGGAGAAAACATCAACACACAAGGAGAGAGATTAGAGGAGAAAACATCAACACACAAGGAGAGAGATTAGAGGAGAAAACACAACACAAAAGAAGAGAGATTAGAGGAGAAACGTCAACACACAAGGAGAGAGGTTAGAGGAGAGAGGTTAGAGGAGAAAAACACATAGGTAGAGTGTGTTTGTGTTTATCTTACATTTCTTCAGTCCTGGTTTCATCCTGATTGTCCCTCCATGGTCCACCCTAAAGAACACACACACACACACACACACACACACACACACACACACAGAAACGTTTAACTCGATTGTTGTAAGCATTAGAGACAATCAGCAATAAGCAGTAGTAGTAGGTCTAATAAACAGCAGAGCAGTGGTACTAAATCATTAATAAGCAGTAGTAGTCAGTAGTTATAAGCAGTAGTAGTAAATCAGTAATAAGCAGTAGTAGTGAGTCAGTAACAAGCAGTAGTGCTAAATCAGTAACAAGCAGCAGTAGTCAGTAGTAATGAGCAGTAGCAGTGAGTCAGTAATAAGCAGTAGTAGTGAGTCAGTAATAAGCAGTAATAGTACATCAGTCATAAGCAGTGTGTGATGTTTTACACACTGGAATGTTCTGAATGTTTGGCTACCACAACATACTCAGCTGTCACTGTGTCTTAAGATGTCTTGACAGTGTTTATAAGATGTCTTGAGACATTGTTTTATGCCAAGACATCTCAAGAACGTCTTAAGACGTGTGAGTGAAGACACTGTCTTTGTCTTGAGACATGAAAGTTCACGTCTTAAGACAAAGAAGTAATTATTTTGTGTGTGTTGAAGACGAGGCATGACTTAAGACATCACTTTGTCTTAAGACATAGAGATGTTGTGTCTTAAGACAGTTCAGTGGTCCATTAAAAAAGGTCCTGTGGCATGAATGTGGTATTCCTGTGATACTGCCAAACTGAAAATTACTACTGAGGAATACCAGGATTACCACAGCACTGCCTAATGTAGACTATAATGAGAATATAACAATATAAGAGAGAATATAAGTATGTCCTCAAGAAACAGCCTGCTGTAATCTTATGGTTTTTGTTTGATATTAATAAAAGAACATTCACTAAGGTTTTACTTAGTGTACTTACTGTACTTTTGATTATTGCAGAAATATGTTTACAGTAGCAAAACAGCAAAAGATAAAATCAATTCTTAAACCATTTACCTTACCTTAAAATGTTTACACTCATTTCCTTATATCATTGAAGTTCATGGTAGAATAACTTTTGATTTATCTCCATTGGTAAATGTTACA
This sequence comes from Colossoma macropomum, assembly GCF_904425465.1. Lineage (NCBI taxonomy): Eukaryota > Metazoa > Chordata > Actinopteri > Characiformes > Serrasalmidae > Colossoma > Colossoma macropomum. The sequence goes on along the minus strand of NW_023495286.1, from coordinate 228,605 downwards.
ATCACAGTCACTCACAGCCTTTGGCTCATTTGCAGAAAACATGCTATGATTAACACAACATTGATCTATTTTCAAATGTACAGTGGTAACCAGAGACAACAAGCTAGGAACCAAGATAAAACAACTTTGAGCTAATAGGACGTAAATGTACTTAACAGCTAACCTGAGTACTTTAGAGATCACATACCACCAAAACTTAATGCAGAAAAAGCCCCTGGTTCACTCTCTTCAACATCTACACTTCTGTTTATTTTCTTAAGCAGATCAGGGCTGCCCAAAGTTAGACCATTAGGACTTTTAATTTGGCCCAACAGAAAAAGAGAACAAACTTTTTAATATACCATGTATAACTTTCAAAATTATTATCTCCAGGTATTTGGAAAACACAAACAATAATAAACAAATGTATTTGAGTAGTTATATAAAGATCTGTATTGTTTCACCATGTAAAATTACAACATAAACAGATTTTTGTTTAAATGTCCAACTTCATACTTTGACTTTAATATATTAAGACATGGCCTCCAGTGATGCTTTGTAAAATAATGCTGTACAGCTGTCTCGTGTATTTCAAGAGTTTGCAGTTTTCTACTCTGTGTCTAGATTAAAACAAACAAACAAACAAACAAAAACAAAACAGCACAGTTCATTCAGTACAGAGAGGCGCGAATCAGAAAAAAAGATCTATGGGAGGACAAACAAAAGACTGGCGGGAGTTTCAGACCAATCAGAGCGCGGGACTCCGCCTCTTGGACGTTCGGTTTTGAAGCGCGAGCGCTCTCCGCCATTCCTCCGTTTAAAGCCAAACGCGGCCATTACAGCCGTTTACAGTGAGCGAGTCTCTCAGGTCGCTGACGCGGGCAGTTTATCGAGTTTGTTTAGCGAGTGTTAAACCTGATAAGACTCTCTTACACTCCTTACTGAGACAGCGCACTGTAAACATACCGCCCAGCTTCAGCTCTGTACAGCTGTCTCACCCAGCAGCGCACTGTAAACACAATGACCGTCCAGCTTCAGCTCTGTACAGCCGTCTCATCCAACAGCGCACTGTAACCATACCGCCCAGCTTCAGCTCTGTACAGCTGTCTCATCCCAGCAGTGCACTGTAAACACAATGACCGTCCAGCTTCAGCTCTGTACAGCTGTCTCACCCAGCAGCGCACTGTAACCATACCGCCCAGCTTCAGCTCTGTACAGCTGCCTCACCCAGCAGCGCACTGTAAACATACCGCCCAGCTTCAGCTCTGTACAGCTGTCTCATCCCAGCAGCGCACTGTAAACACAGTGACCGTCCAGCTTCAGCTCTGTACAGCTGTCTCACCCAGCAGCGCGCTGTAACCATACCGCCCGGCTTCAGCTCTGTACAGCTGTCTCACCCAGCAGCGCACTGTAACCATACCGCCCAGCTTCAGCTGTGTACAGCTGTCTCACCCAGCAGCGCACTGTAAACATACTGCCCGGCTTCAGCTCTGTACAGCTGTCTCACCCAGCAGCGCGCTGTAACCATACCGCCCGGCTTCAGCTCTGTACAGCTGTCTCACCCAGCAGCGCACTGTAAACATACCGTCCAGCTTCAGCTCTGTACAGCTGTCTCACCCAGCAGTGCACTGTAAACACAATGACCGTCCAGCTTCAGCTCTGTACAGCTGTCTCACCCAGCAGCGCACTGTAAACATACCGCCCAGCTTCAGGTCTGTACAGCTGTCTCACCCAGCAGCGCACTGTAAACATACCGCCCAGCTTCAGCTCTGTACAGCTGTCTCATCCCAGCAGTGCACTGTAAACACAGTGACCGTTCAGCTTCAGCTCTGTACAACTGTCTCACCCAACAGCGCACTGTAACCATACTGCCCAGCTTCAACTCTGTACAGCTGTCTCACCCAGCAGCGCGCTGTAACCATACCGCCCAGCTTCAGCTCTGTACAGCTGTCTCACCCAACAGCGCACTGTAACCATACCGCCCAGCTTCAGCTGTGTACAGCTGTCTCACCCAGCAGCGCACTGTAACCATACCGCCCAGCTTCAGCTGTGTACAGCTGTCTCACCCAGCAGCGCGCTGTAACCATACCGCCCAGCTTCAGCTGTGTACAGCTGTCTCACCCAGCAGCGCGCTGTAACCATACCGCCCAGCTTCAGCTCTGTACAGCTGTCTCACCCAGCAGCGCGCTGTAACCATACCGCCCAGCTTCAGCTCTGTTCAGCTGTCTCACCCAGCAGCGCACTGTTAACATACCGCCCAGCTTCAGCTCTGTACAGCTGTCTCACCCAACAGCGCACTGTTAACATACCGCCCAGCTTCAGCTGTGTACAGCTGTCTCACCCAGCAGCGCACTGTAACCATACCGCCCAGCTTCAGCTCTGTACAGCTGTCTCATCCCAGCAGCGCACTGTAAACACAGTGACTGTCCAGCTTCAGCTCTGTACAGCTGTCTCACCCAGCAGCGCACTGTAACCATACCGCCCAGCTTCAGCTCTGTACAGCTGTCTCGTCCCAGCAGTGCACTGTAACCATACCGCCCAGCTTCAGCTCTGTACACCTGTCTCATCCCAGCAGCGCACTGTAACCATACCGCCCAGCTTCAGCTCTGTACAGCTGTCTCATCCCAGCAGCGCACTGTAACCATACCGCCCAGCTTCAGCTCTGTACAGCTGTCTCACCCAGCAGTGCAGCCATGGAGGCTCATAAGGTTTGGAGGATGGACAGGTGAGATGTTATGCTAGTGTGCAGCAGAATCAGTCAGTTGAAGCATTGAGGTAGCTGGAACAAATGAAAGGCTGCCTCAGAATTAAATCTAAGACTGATCACAGTGCAGCAGGGTCAGCGCACTGATCACAGCGCAGCAGGGTCAGCACACTGAACAATACAACAGTGAAACTGAACACAGTCCGTCAGTCTGTGTAGCTCAGAGAGGGTAGTAATGATTTTAATTTGCTCAGTTACATTTACTCTAGTAACGTCTTGGACTTGTACTTTCTAGAGTATTTTTAAAATGTATTATTTGTGCTTTATATTAATAATCTATGTTTTACTCGGCTACATTTATTAGTAATATATAATGACCAGTTTGTTTTGTGTTTAAGTTCATTGTTATGCTTTGCTGTTATTGTTTTGCTGCATTTACCTCATGTGTCTGTTTTGTTTTAGATGTTTCTCATCAGAAATCATCTGAAGCTGAGCAACTGGTGAGACTCAAGTTTTAATTTTTTAAATAAAACTATATGAATGTCAGACAAATGTTTAGATTTCATGGGTATTTCAAACAAATATATTTCATGAAGTATTTATGGTAATACAGAAGAGCAGAATGTTTAGGTAAAGCTGGGTTACAGTACTCAAATATCTGCACTTTGTTCATTCAATTTATTAATATGTTATTTGCCATTACAGCTGTGTTCAAAATATCGATATGGCAATATCACCAACACTGTATCAATATTGATGAATTTACTTCTTCACGGTGCTTTAATGTGTAATACTGCAAGTCTCAGAGCCCTACAATTTATAGCATAAAGCATGTGGTAAACATGCTCTAATAGAGTTTAGCGCTGATTAATAATCATTTCATGTAATAATTCTCTGTGAGAGAGATTAGAGGCATTGAACTCTTCAAACGCCTGGTTCTTGTCACTGCCACTGTGAACAACTCTGACTCTGTAAGTTTTTCCACAGTGGAACATTTCGTATCAGACTACTTTTTTGCATCTTAATGATGAAACTGTGCTTAAAAATGGTGTAATTCTCCTTTAACTCAGCTTTTAACAGATACAGGTATCAGTACTAAGCTCACACCTGCCTCAACTGCAAATGATCATTTCTGTTACGTGTTGACTTTGGCATGTTAGAGGATGAAAACAATAGAATTGTGAATTATCTAATCAACGTTGTTGTTTTCAATCCTTCCAAAGGAACATCCTCTCTTTGGGCCTCATCCAGTATGGTGGCAGTCCATATCATTCTCAACACTCAACTGTGCTCTTACACAAGTGGCCTCATCCTGATGCTTCTTTCATTACACTGAACATCATTGTCTGAACATCAGCTGTGCGTGTGAGTTGGGTGCCACGCTGGAGTTCATGCATAGGTATTATTTAAAGCCTTGTCACATTTCTTTGTGTACTAAATGCCTGCGTTGATTTTAGATGAGTAAACGTATGTATACTGTACATTATATTCTACTTATAAAGGGAATATATAATGCTTTCCCTTTTATTTACTGTGTTATGTAGCTTTTTGTGTGTGTAAGATACAAAGCTGAAAGTATCTGCCAGAGGGAGAAACTCTCTCCCACAGAAACCACTTTTCTCAGCTGCCTGAGGGCTGGAGTTCCCCAGCCCTTTTCCTTTGTTACAAGATGATGTAATCCCATAACACAATCCTTATTGCCCACCTACCAGCGAGCTTGGCACGCCCTCACACAACGCAATGCATCTACCGGAGGCTGTGTATTGGCGGAACCGCTCTGGTGCTTGATCATTCAGAGCCAAGTGAGCGAGCTAACTAATCTGAGCATACTGGGCTCATCAGGAAGGAGGGGCTTAAAGACACAGGAGCTCTAACAGAGCGTTTCAGACAGAGGGTCAGTAAACAATTACAGTATGAGAAAAATAATGTGTTTCTGCAACGCTGAAGCATGTAAATGTATTATAGTCGACCCCAAAAATAAATTTATGAACATTGGAAATTAGCATAATAGGTCCCCTTTAAATTCAGCCTGCTTGTGTACGCAGATCCAAAAGTAATTTCAAATTTATTGTCTTAAAATTGATTTTTTAACAGATGCATTTTCCTCATATCTCTGACAAAGAAGACCAACACTGAGAAAAAACAGAGGAAGAAGCGATGGGCTGTGAATCTGACAGTTCTCTCACTCATCACTGATTTAACTGTAAAAGGAGAGATCGGTAACATTAGCAGTGTGATATCAGTAATGTTAGTGTTCAGGCATTACGGCATGGACATATGCACATCGAGTTATCTGTGTCCTGTTTCCTGTGTCCACATATGTCCACAGCTTGGCTCTATTCCAGCTACCAGCACATCTGAGTCTGGTATTAATTGTTTGACAGCTGATCATTATCTGGCTCAGGTATGTTATGAGTGCTGGGGTTCAGACCTCTGTATCACTCTGTTGGTCAGTTTTTCTTTTAAGTCCATATGAATTTGTCTTAAAATTGTTTCCTATCATTTATAATCGTTCATAGTACTATATTGTTAATAACCTCAGCATAACTTATATATGGAATAACAGCAGACCTTAAATCAGATTCATTGGTTTGTGGAACTGTGTATTTATTGCAGTATATTTCAAATTTCTACACAAAGTCAGTTAACATGTTTTTTCCTTATCTGTAGAACATATCAAGTGTGATGACGCTATTGTACTATGCATATACACAGTTGTAAAAACAATAAACAATAACTGTGATTATATTTTCTGAAAGCTATGTGGGAGCTTTTTCATAGGCTATGCTTTGGATTGCAGAGTAAATTATCTGAATGTAGAAGTATTCTGAATTTTTAACAGATTAACAAGGAAATACAAAACTGTAAAATAGTGATTTTCCATACCCCTTTAAATTACATTACTGTAGTTTATGCATGCTTATTATTGTTCTTGTTCTCCTTCTTCTTATTATTATTTTAAAAGTTGATAAAATGATACCTTCATTATAAAATGAAGCAACTGTAAAATAGTATAACACATTTTTACCACATTTTTTAAAACATTAAGGGTTAATTACTATAAAAAGGTATTTAAAAGCACTGAATTAGATTTTTAAATTTTGCAGCAATGCTGTATTACAAAATAGTTGCATAAGAGTCTTCCCTCATACTACCACCATGTTGAAGGCATGGTCTGAACTCACAAATAAATTTTCACTGATTCCATAAGCTTTTCTAACGCAACAGAAACATTTAAAGGGGAATTCCACATTTTTCTAAACGTGGCATAATTCTGTCATTGCAATGTAAAACAAAGTCATTTAGTGGTTTCATATAAAATGGCTCATTGTAGAGAAAGCTACAGACTGGGAAACATGTGCTTATTATTATTATTATTATTACGTTTGTTAAATTTGTTCTGAAATTGTGTAGTATGTACTAACGTACATAATGTTTGTTTATAAAATAATATACAATATATATTAAAATAAATGAAAGTATTGTGCATTCTACATAGAATAAAACAAATAAAAAAAAAAATTAGACATATCTTTAGACATATCTTAAGACATCCCAAGACATTGTAATGTCTAGGTATGAACTGCCCAAACCCTTAAATAATAAACTCATACATGTACATAAAGCTGTTAACTTCTTATCTACCATCATTTGAATGTTCAGTTCCACCTTAAATGCTGAAGTGTTGTAGCTACACTGAGGTAGAACAAATTTAAAAACAGGAAGCTGGCAAATACCAAGCTAAAATCACCTTATTTCAATAAATGCATTAATTTACTTTATTAAATACAAGAATTTCCCAAAAAGTTGGGACACTGTATGAAATGTAAATAAATGTAAATAAACACAAAATGCAATTGTAACCTGACGGCACTGAATCAGACGCTCACAGGTAAAAATAGAATGAGAAGCTTTTGTGAAGAATGAGAGTTGTGATCCAGAATTGTGGTCAGTAAACAGGCACAGGTCAAATCCAAAACAGTCACAAAATACAAAGACAGAAACATAACACACGGTGAACAATCCAAAAAGGGGTCAGGCAAAAGTTGAAAAATGGGAAATCAATCAGAGCTTCCCAGAGAGGCTGAGTCTTTCAAAAATAAAGATGAGGAGGGGTTCACCACTCTATGACTGCACGATCAAATAGTGCAACAATTCAAGAATAACGTTTCTGAACATAAAATAGCAAAGAACTTTAGCTTTTCATCATCTACGGTATATAATAACATTAAAAGATTCAGAGAATCTGGAGAAATCTCTGTATGTGAGAGACAAGGCCAAAAACCAGTATCTGCTGGCCGTGATCTTTGGGCCCTCAGACAGCACTGCATTAAAAACAGACATGATTCTGCAGTGGAAATCACTGCATGGACTCAGAAACACTTCTGAAAACCACTATCTGTGAAAACAGTTTACCATGCAATCCACAAATGCAAGTTAAAACTCTAAAACGCAAAGAAGAAACCAAATATAAACAGGATCCAGAAACACTGCCACCTTCTCTGGACCTGAGCTCATTTAAAATAGACTGAGGTCCAATGAATCAAAATTTGAAAATCTTTTTGGAAATAATGGACACTGCATCCAGGTTTTGGCAACATATGCTGCCATTCCGACAGCGTCTTTTTCAGGGAAGGCCTTGCATATTTCACCTGGACAATAAACCACATACTGCATCCATCACAACAACATGGCTTCACAGAAGAACAGTCTGGGTGCTGAACTGACCTGCCTGCAGTCCACATCTTTCACCAATAGAAAACATTTGGCGCATCATGAAACAAAAAATCCAGCAAAGGAGACCCAGAACTGTTGGGCAGCTAGAATCCAACATCAGACAAGAATGTGTCAACATTCCTCTTCCATAACTCCAGCAATCGGTCTCCTCACTTCCCAGACACTTATAGACTGTTGTTAAAGAAGAGGGGATGCTACACAATGGTAGACGTGGCCCTTTCCCAACTTTTCTGAGATGCGTTGCTACAATCAAGTTCTAAATGAGATGGTAAAATGTCTCACTTTCTCTGATGTGTGTTCTGTGTTCTATTATGAATAAAATATGTCTCTACAAGATTTGCAAATCATTGCTTTCTGTTTTTATTTACATTTATTTACATTTTACACAGCATCCCAATGTTTTTGGAATTGGGGTTATATATTTACTTCAATAAATGCATCAAATGCATTTATGCATGCTCATTAAACACATGAATCCACCTCAGTAAATGCTCCTTAATCAGGCAACACCTCAAAATTTGTCTTGGAGATGCTTAATGAGCAGCTAATGAGCAGCTCAACAGAGCTATAATCAGCCACTGGAGCTGCTGGACTGTTGAACGCATCTCACTGGCTGATCTAATGTCCCAAACCACACATTTCTGTACTTTACCTACTACACTAATGACTGCACTCCTAGTAGTACTGCACTGTTTTTTGCACACTATTTAGTGTGCTATTATGCGGTTTGGGAAATATTAACACAGCAGGAAATCTCAGGAGATTTCCTGCTGCGTTATTAATGCCACTTACCATACTAGCACACTAAACAGTGTGTAAAAACAGTGCAGCACTACTAGAAATGCACTCATTAGTGTAGTAGCTGAAATATAGAAGTGTGTAGTTTAGGGACACAGCATTAGATGAGCCAGTGAGAAGCTTTCAACAGTCCAGCAGCTCCAGTTGGTGCTGTTTACTTTTATTTTAATTCAAAACTGTAATGCTAGGCTAGCTGGCTACAGGTGCTAGACTGTTAGCAGTTAGCGATCAAGGCTAAATAATTAGCAGCACAGATAACTTTATGTCAGTCAGTAGAACACAAATGTAAATTACAGCTGCCTTGTTTAGGAATATAGATGATGGTAGCAATAGCTTTAAGCTAGCTTGTTGTAGTTGTTGTAGCTAATTGAAGCCTTAAACAGTTCCTGCATTGGCGGATGAAGCAGGTCAATATATCTAAAATGTTTGACCAGTTTTATCAAACCTACACTGTTGACAGTTAAATTCCACATTGTTGAAATTTGAACATTCTTTTACTGATATATAAAGCTCTAAATGGCCCTTCAGTACCTGAACATCTCACTTATTATGAATCATCACACTTACATCACAAGGTGCTGCTCACTATTAATACCTAGAATTTGCTTTGGAATAATGTTCCAGTCAGTTTCGGGACTCAGACACAGCCTCAGTATTTAAGTCTAGGCTAAAAACCCACTTGTTTAGTGGAGCCTTTGGTAATTAGTTTTCCCTGTTAGATAAAAGGTACAGATCTGGGGTTCATGGTCATAGAGTATTATGGTAAACTAGGAGTGTTGGTGCTTTCGTCCTGCTGCCTCATGCGTTCATTGAAGTTAGCTGACGGTGGAGTGGAGGGGCGCTGACATCTCAGGGAGCCTCATGACTCTGATACCTTCTGTCTCTCCCTCTTAGTGAGGCTGTAATAACTAGACCTGCCAGAGTCTCTGCTGCTCTCTGTTAACCCTGTAAACTGTAGTCAGTCACTCTTAACAGAACTAACTGTCTGTGTGTTTGATCAGGTGTCCAACGCTGTGCAAGCCTCACCTGTATGAACTGAACCTCCTGATCCTGCTGCTCCGTAGACTTGATCTATTTAATCATAGCCATTACTTCACCAGCTTTTCCCCTTTCTGTATTTTAATATTTTATACTAATGAAGAGCCCCAACATTAGACACTTTTAAATCCACAGTTAAAACGTTCTTAACGGAGCAGCTTTCAGCTCAGTTTAAAATACTGTTAGCTCTACTGCACATCTCTCCTGTGACGGCACTTATTATTGTCACGATGAGCTTCACACAAGGTTGGAGTCAGGTGCAAGTTTACTGAGATGAAAATCATGAGGGTTGAGCCAAAAAGCCAGGTAAGACCAACCATATAACCCCCCCCCTACCAAAACCAAACAGCCCCAAAACACTAGACAGAAATCAAAGTTGATATACCAAAATAGAGTCCAAGAAAAGAAAACAAAAAAGCAACAAGGTAACATGCTCAGAAATGCAAGGGTAAACACCAAACAAGACTTCGCAACATGTAACTGGAAGCACAGGGTTTAAAAAAATGGCATCTGATTCCAATCAGGTGCATGATCTGACTTAGTATTCAGGATGGATGAAACAGAGCAGTACCATTTGAAATTATGGGGGCAGTGTAGCCAATAGTTCAAGCAAGACATGACCAGCCATCGTCTGTAAGTTCTCTTATTGGTAATAAAAGTGAAAAAAAATACTCCATCCACATGTAAAGTATTTAATGGCCTCACAGACCAACACAGTCTACAACGCTGCATCTTTTGTAGTAGGTACTTTATTACTAACTCCTCTACTGTCACCATGTTTGTTGTTGTCAGACTTTTGACTCTGCACTGCCCTCTAGTGGATGTATTACTTAATATCCATGCCAACATAAAGGATGCATCAAAGTATGTGGGCAGTGATGGTTACATTGTTTGAAACAGACAAGTTCGTTTTCATATGTAAATGGAGTATAAATAAGCCTTAAGGAGTATGTTCTATACTACCAGTTAGATGTGATTGTCTGACTTCACTTAAAGCCTGTAAAGATAATTTGCACTGAAATTAACAAAATTTTGCATTCATGGGAAAAAGAAAGTACACCCTCCTTCAATTCTGTTATTCAGGGCCTGATTAACAACTGTGTGTACCTCAGGAACATCTATTAAAAAGAGATTATTAAAAATAAGACAGATTTTAATATGTAGACATTTTCCCAAAAGTAAACCAACATTCAGAAAACAGGTGGGTAAAGTAAGTACACCCTTCCTTATTACACAAACATTAAGAGAGTAATTATCAGCCAGGTGTTACTAATTAAATGCACAAGATCAGTTAAGCATAACGAGGTATGACTACCTCTATAAAGCCAAACTTTTGTCAGTTTGGTTTTGTTGGAGCACCTGAGTTGTGTGTCTACATCATGCCAAGAAGAAAGGACATCAGCCAAACCTCAGAGAAGGAACTGCAGCTGCTCATCAATCTGGGAATGGTTTAAGCCATCTCCAAACAATCTGAAATTCACTGTTCTACAGTGAGAGGGACTGTTTACAAATGGAGAGCCTTTTTGGGGAGGCCTAATTTAAAGCCAAGTACTCTTAGGTCTAATCGACGTCTCTGTCTAAGAGGCACTGACAGCTAATAAGACTGAGACAGTGCTGCACTTACTGACAGAATACGCAAATTCCAATCAAATTCAAACATAATTCTTTACTAAAGTTATAACGCATTTCCTGTAGTTAAGAAGCTTCCCAAAATGGAAAAGCTGCTCTGTGTTCTATGTGAATATAATAAGTGCAGTCTAGGAGAGTGAGAACAGTCTAGGTGAGTCAGCTGCATTCTAGGTGAGTGAAAGCAGTGTAGTGTATATGAGCAGCCATAGATATTACAGCATACATAAACTAGAATCAGGACACACACACACACACACACACACACACACACACACACACACACACACATATCTCTTGTTCATACCTGAGAGTACTTAGTGTGCATTGTGGATCCTCCAGTCTAGCAGAGAGTACCTTTACTCCTGACTCTCCTGGGTGATTGTAGGTCAGATCCAGTTCTTTCAGGTGTGACCGGTTTGAACTCAGAGCTGAAGCCAGAGAAGAACAGGCTTTCTCTGTGATCATACAACCAGACAATCTGCAGAGAGAGAAAAAAGAAGACACATAATATAGTGATATATATTGAAACATAACTTCTTTGGCAAATGTGGCAGATCTCAATGTAAATAACAGCATCCAGTGTTAGAATTTAATTCCTTTTTTGCACCTTATCTTTTTCATGAGAAAACCATTTGATGTCCCATTTGATTAACCCTTAGAACTTTATTACCACATTGTGTGGGTTTCATTCTCAGGAACGGATTAAAACAGGCAAAACACATCATAATATAATCTGTAGCTCTTACCCTAAATACATACTAATTATAGCACTTATTTGTGTTAAAGTATCAGCAAATATGCCAGTTTAGATTTGGAACCTCACTGCTTGTCTTGACATTGTATTCTTAATTCTAAATACACATAAAATATAGTACTTGCTTTGGTCTGGATAGTGTAGATTATCAGTGATCTGTTATCAAGTCATAAAGATACAATTTACAAGTTTGAGTTGTTGAGAAAAAATGTAAACTTGAACGATGTCCAAAAAAAAAATGTGTTCATAAAAAGACATAATTAAACATATTTAATTCTGTTAGCAAACTTTTGTCTGAGTAGACAAGAGTCTCCTGAAAAAAATACACATGGCATGTATGACTGCTTTTTGGCTAATTATAATGTAATCATAAAAGATATTAAACTTCAGAATGTATCTTTCATTATAGCACCCAGCTCTCTAATGAGCACCAGGGAAGAAAATGTCAAGAAAAACTCCATAGGAGCTTAAGGAGGAGGGGAACCAAGACTCAAAAGTGGAATGCCTCCTCCTCTGGGTTGCACTAGATAGAGCAGAGTTACAGAGACAGGGCTATAAGAAACAGAAAAAATATGATGAAACAGAAAATGCAGATATGAAAGCTTGCAAATGCTTTTTGTAGTGTTAGTCTTTCTTATCTTGTTTCAGAAATTTTCAACCACACTTCCTTGCAGTACACTTCTAGTTCTTTTTTTCTAAAGAACAGAACTTTGACAATGAATGTAAAAATCCCAGTCAGTACAACTGGCTTGATAGTATCGAAATGTAAAATTCATGTAACCACAACTAATCATCTCCAGTCAAGTGCATCTCACAAGATTTCTCAATGCACTTAGACCAATAATAAGGAAGGAAAAAGAATCTAGCAGTTACTGTTTCAGGACAACTTGAAAGCAGCTGGAAAATTTACCCAGAGAACAATAAACAATGAACAATGCACTTGCTACCCTTGGAAGTGTGAGGCAGTAAGAAACAAGAGTGTGAGTTGTACATATATATATATATATATATATATATATATATATATATATATATATATATATATATTGTGAAAACAGAGGCCAATTTCTGTAGTTATTTTTGGTAGTTATTTATCAAGTCTCCAGAACTACAATTAGACACCAGCTCCCTGCGAACAAAATATCTGGAATGCATATGTAGAATGGGTGGCAGAAGAAAACGTGCTGGACAATGATCCAAAACATACATCCATAACCACACATGAATAGTTCGATGACCACATAATCAAGCTTTTGTCATGGCCATCATGGTCACCTGAGCTAAATTCCCTTAAAATTTTTTGGTGAGCTGAAGAGGAGAGTCTAAAGGAAAGGACTTGAACACCTGGAAGATCTGGAGAGATTCAGTATTGAGGGGTAGACAATTTGCTCCATATTCTCTGTTCTCATCATTATAGGATATGTTAGAAATTTTTATGAAATGTATGAATACTGACCTTAGTATTTGCAGTTTGCAGTTTGAACTGTTCAATCCAACAGTGAGGTTTTCCACTCCTAAATCATACAAGTCATTGTTACTGAGGTCTATGTCTTTCAGGCAGGAGGTTTCTGTTTGTAAAACTGACTGCAGTGTGTTACAGGACTGTGCACTGAGTTTACACATAGCAAGTCTGGAAAAGAAGAGTAAAAGTAAAATATAGTAAATTGAATAAAAATAATTATAAATTGGTTGCATATTCCCATAGTGCTGGTATAGGATTGCAAAATGTTATGAAATTTTTGAATTTTGACCTGAGTATCTCCACTTTACAGTATGAATTTTTCAATCCTGCAGAGAGATTTTCCACTCCTGCATCCTGCAGGTCATTATTACTGAGGTCTATGTCTTTCAGGCAGGAGGTTTCTGTTTGTAAAACTGACTGCAGTGACTTACAAGACTGTGTGCTGAGTTTACACATAGCAAGTCTGGAACAGAAGAGTAAAAGTCAAATATAGTACATTGAATAAAAATAATTATAAATTGGTTGCATATTTCCATAGTGCTGGTATAGGATTACAAAATTTATGAAATTTTGGAATTTTGACCTGAGTATCTCCAGTTTACAGTATGAACTTTTCAATCCAGCAGAGAGATTTTCCACTCCTGCATCCTGCAAGTCATTATTACTGAGGTCTATGTCTTTCAGGCAGGAGGTTTCTGTTTGTAAAACTGACTGCAGTGTGTTACAAGACTGTGTGCTGAGTTCACACATAGCAAGTCTGGAAAAGAAGAGTAAAAGTCAAATACAGTACATTGAATAAAAATAATTATAAATTGGTTGCATATTTCCATAGTGCTGGTATAGGATTACAAAATGTTATGAAATTTTGGAATTTTGACCTGAGTATCTCCAGTTTACAGTATGAACTTTTCAATCCTGCAGAGAGATTCTCCACTCCTGCATCCTGCAGGTCATTATTACTGAGGTCTATGTCTTTCAGGCAGGAGGTTTCTGTTTGTAAAACTGACTGCAGTGTGTTACAGGACTGTGCGCTGAGTTTACACATAGCAATTCTGGAAAAGAAGAGCAAAGGCAACATGTAGTACATTGAATAAGAATACATATACATTGGTTGCATATTTCCATAGTGCTGGTATATAATTACAAAATGTTACACACAGCAAGTCTGGAATTAAAGAGTAACATATAGTACATTCAATAATAATAATTATAAAATAATTATATTATTTAATAATATAATTATTTAAAAATAATTATAAATTGGTTGACCTGATTATCTCCAATTTACAGTGTGAACTCTTGAGACCAGCAGAGAGCTTTTCCACTTCTGCATCCTGAAGGTCATTATTACTGAGGTCCAGCTCTTTTACAGAGGAATTTTCTGTTTGTAGAGCTGTACTCAAAATTTCAAGGGACTGTGCAGTGAAGTTACAGCCAGCAAATCTACAGGTAAGGAAGAAAGTCAGTAAAATATATGAAGATTCTCAGTGTTTGCATTTGAAATTATCTGAAAAAAAAATCAATACTGACATCGTAATTCTTGATACTGTCTTTTAGTCTTGCACTCCACTGACACTCCACTTCGCTCCTCCTGTGTTTTCTCCCACTTGCTTAATTAATAGTCATTAATTGTTAACAAGTTTCCCTAGACTTAAAACAAGGATTTCCCAGAGCAAGAAATCACAGACCATTTTTTGCTTGATAATTAAAAAAAGGAACTTTAGCATTCCCTGTTAAGGTTTGCAATGACCTTATACTGTAATATATGTACTATGTTAACAACTGCATTTTTAAGTACATTAAGTAATTATCATTTAAAACAAGCAAGTAGTGATTTATGATATGATTAAAATCAGTCTGATGGACATACAACCCCATTTCCAAAAAAGTTAGAATGCTGTTCAAAATATAAATAGAATATAATGATCTGCAATTCATTGAAACTGTATATTTAATTTCAATTACATCATATCAAATGTGGAAAATGAGAAATTTCATTGTTTTTTGAAAAATATACACATTTTGAACTTGATGCCTGCAACACATTTCAAAAAAGCTTGGACAGGGGCATGTTTACCATTGTGTTGCATCACCTTTTCATTTACAGATACACTGTAAGCACTTGGGGACTGAAGAAACCTATTACTGTAATTTTGAAAGTTAAATGTTTTCCCATTCTTGCTTGGTATGGGATTTAGCTGCGCAACAGTTTAGGGCAGGGGTGTCAATCTCAATCACTAAAGGGCCATATTAAAAATCTCAACAAATCCATGGGCCACAGAAAAAAAATGTTTTAATTTTCAATTAATGTTGTGCCATAACCCGAACTGACCACTGTTTGTTCAAAATATGCAAAAACTTCAGCAGTAAAATATAGCCAGTTATAATAGACCTTGGAATATTACATGAATACTTGAAATATTCTAACTTTTACTCCTTACTAAGAGTGTTAGAGCACACATTAAGTTGCAGTGCATGCTGGGGACTGTAGTGCAGTGCATTGCGAAACAGGCCAATATTAATAGAAAATGAAAATATGTTTGCGGGCCGGATAGGATTGTGTCTGACACATGGGGTGTAGGGTCTGCCATATTTTCATTTCATAATGCACCAAATGTTTTCAATGGGTGACAGGTCTGGATTGTTGGCAGGCTAATTTAACTCCTGCTTGATGGCCATGCTGTTCTAATACATGCAGAATGTGGTTTGGCCCTGTTTTGCTGAAATCAGGATGGCAATCTGGATGGCAGCATACGTTGCTCCAAAACCTGTACATATTATTCAGCATTAATGGTGCCTTCAGAGATGTGCAAGTCACCCACTAATGCACCCCCATACCACCAAAGGTGCTGGCCTGTGAACTGTGTGCTGACAACAAGCCAGATGGTCCCTCTTCTCTCAGGATTCATACACCTTTTCCAAGGTCAAATTCAAGCACCCTTATGGCTGTAGTAAATCACATATTTATACAAATACATACATACTCAAAATAATTAATTCACATTTTATCATATTAAAAGAGATGGTATTATGCCTATAAACAACCAGAATTGTGTTTGGTAATAGCAGAAGGATAAGAAATTAATGGAAAGCACTTAAATATGTTTCAAAATGTGTCATCTGTTTGTAAGTAGACTTTTCTTGCTATCTAACTTTGCTAAATCACCCAAAAAATCACTCAACAAATAACTTCACTTCCAATAAATTCTTTACTGAAAATGTCAAAAATAACAACATTCACCTTTGAGGTAGGCAATCAACCTGCTCTGTAACCTTTTCCCACAGTATTGTGCAAATCAAAACAATAGGAATAGTGGCAAGTTACAACTTGAAAACAGACCGGCAGATTGCAGTCACACACTAGCTACAAATGTTTAGAAGAGCCATTTTGTCTTTTCAACAAAAGCCAAACCACCTTGTAAGCCACAACATTTCATGTCCATTTTAACATCTTGGCTATAAATATGACTCAGTATGTGCTAATGTACTAAGTACTAGTATAAGTTAAAACATAAAATGCAAACTTATTTTGCTTCAAGCTTTAGCTCAGCTATAGCCACACTGCAAGTTCGGCAGGAAACTTTTCAACAAAAGTAGAACAGTTTCTTGTAAAATGTCTCTTAACGTTAGACTTTTCACAAGGTTGAAGTCGCTTCTCATTCGCAAGCTTCTTGTTCTACTTTTTGCATTGCACCTTAAACGGTGCCTAAAGCACCAAAATGCAAGTGCTGCACTATTTAAGGCAGAACAGGACAATTCTAATGAGAAGCTGACTTCAGCTTTGTGACTTTTTAGTGTTTGACAGGTTCTTGTTGCAGATTAAATGTATCTGGAAACCAAATGGAGTGCAAATAAATGCAAATAAGTCCAGTAGTCTCCAAAATTATCAATGTTCATCTTAAATCTCTCTCTTTGCCGTTTCGTTAGCTACTAGCTAGGTGAGGTTGTTGTGTGTGTTGCTGTGGTGACCAGCAGTCTCTGCTGATCTTCAGGGTTAAAGGGTGAATTAGCAGTTATACATTAACTCCAGTGTTTAAGACCATTTATTGTTAAACTGTGTTGAACGATCAGCAGAGATCATTTTACTGTAAAGGAAGATTATTTTATTTTTACCTAAAAATCGAATTCTGCTGTGGAGCTGCAACGGCAGAATGTCAGGGTGATCCTCTCTGCGGTGGTATAATGAAGAACTGTTTGGGAGCCAAAAGAGCCAAAATTCCCATCACTATCACACATGCAGATGCAAGTGAACCCAGTCAGAGCAGTTTTAGGCTGTGACTTATTTTATTTCTCCATCTAATTACCGAACTATTCAATCAGATAGCAATTTGTTGTGAAAAAAAAAAATACAGTTACAATTTCAAGCATTTTCAAGCACTTTATCCAAAATTCCAGCACTTTTCAAACCTTCAAAATACTATATTAAAATTCAATTTCAAGCACCCTTACAAACCCTGTTCTGTTTAGCTCAAATGATGTGGCCTCCATGATTTTCAGTCAAATTTTAAATTATTATTCTTTAGAACAAGGGACATTTTTCCACTTAAACTCAGTCCATCTTAAATAAGCTTCAGCCCAGAGAAGGTGGCATTTCTGGATCCGGATTTCTTCTTTGCATGGTAGAATTTTAACATACATTTGACGGAGCAACAAACTGTGTTCACAATGGTTTTTGGAAGCTTTTTTGAGCCCATGCAGTGATTTCCACTACAAAATCATGTCTGTTTTTTATGCAGTGCGGCCTGAGGTCCCGATCATCACTGTGATCCAATATTGGCTTTTGGCCTTTTTCCTTGCATACTGCTCTTTTTATACCCAATCATGTTACAGAGCTGTTGTCAATTGACCTCATCAGTTGTGAGATCTTGTGTTTTTTTTAACCAGTCTTCTGTTGCCCCTCTTCTGTTTCTCAATTTCAGTATTTGATATTTTGCCTTTATACTACTGTCAATGAAATATAGGTAAATGTATGTTTTTATTCACATTTTACCTAGTGTCCCAACTTTTTTGGAAATGGGGCTGTACAAAATACAACTACAGATGTGTATAGTAAGAAATCCTCAAAAAAATGTAAAAAAAATATGCATTTATTCATTTTGACATTGAGCATTATACTTTCAAAGAATCTTTTCACAGGTGCACATACTGCTGTCATGATGTACTGGCCTTGCAGTGATATTCATACTTTTACTAAACTCGGTGTGTTATAAAAACAAACTTTACACCAAATTAACACCACTATCCTGCCGCACTGGGGATGATGAATGCATTAATTCACAGAGTTTTGTTGGTTTAGGTAATGGAGAATTTTCTTCATTACCTAAACATCAGATATGCTAATCGAAATGCAACCTAAAATTCCTATCAGATTGACACAGCTAGGACCAGTATTAATCAAACAGGCTATATTTTCTTACAGTCCTTCACTGTCTAATGCTCTTTCAGTAGAATTAAATTAGTAAATGCGTTCTTTTTATTTTATTTTTTTCTATTTTATTTTTTATTCAACACACATAGTACATAATACATAATACACAAAACATAGACAAGATTACAGTTGTTTTAACTTGTTTGAAATTCTTTTCTTGTCTGTTCAAAACATCACTGTAAGCTAATTCGTTATAAGGAAAAAAAAAATAGGATAAAAGAGGTAACGAGTTCTGGCATTGCCTGTAGTAATGGTGACCATCTTTTAAAAAAAATATCTGTCCTTAGCTGTAGTCTTGCTGTCATTTTCTCCATAATAAAGACCTTTTTTACCCTTTCTTTCCATTGTGCTATGCTGGGGAGCTGGGCTTTAACCAGGGAGTGGTTATCATTTTCTTGTCTATTAAAAGCAAAGCTCTTACTAATTAAGTCAAGTTTCCATCCGTCATTTTATCAGGGAGAATACCCAATATAAAAAGCGTTGGATCTAAATTAAGAGTAATCGCTAGAATCTGTTTGATCTCATTGTGAACACTCTTCCAAAATACTAAAAGTTTTGGACAATCCCAAAATATATGTGTGAGGTCCCCCATCAGACCACAATCCCTCCAGCACAGCTCAGAAACATTCCTGTACTTTGAAGTAATAGAAAAGGCGTTAAAATACCTCATCTTTATTTTCCAGTCAAATTCTCTCCATGTTGGACTACAAGTTAGTTTATGCCCTGCTTTGAAAGTTTCCTCCCGTTTTTCATCTGTTATTACAATGTTTGCTTCCAACTTCCATTTTTCTTTGACCTGCATGTTGTTATCCTTAGATTCATGTTGTAATGCTTTACGATTTTTGATATAATCCCTTTTTTTTGTTGTCTCTCTCTCTGTAAATGTTATTAACAGTTCCTCTAGTGTGGATGGTGCTTTGCAAATATTCTCCCATTCCTTATGTTTCTGGAGGTAATGTCTAAGTTGTAAGAGTTTATAAAAATCATGGGCTGGTAGTTTAAACTCTTGTGTAAGTTGTTCATTTGACTTCATGGTTTGTCCATTGAACAATTGTGCAATGTATAATAAACCCTTGTTTGACCAATTATTATATCCTGCATCCATGATAGATGGTAAAAAATCTGGATTTGTTGTTATTTTAGTGGCCCTACAGATAGAGTTTTAGAGTTTTAATTTCTTTTGTACCACTGACCATATTCTCATTGTTTCCCTAATCCACTCATTACCGATCTTGACTTTCCTCTTTGCCTTTTCTGTCAAAAATGGGAGTGATTCCAACTATTCATTTGGAATCAGTAAATGGGTTCTTGACTTAAATTTAATAGTTGAATGCACTCATGACTTAATTCCAATACCGGGTCCCAGTGGCTGCCCTAAAAAAATTAAGCAATCACCTACTGATGAAACCTAACAGAAAATCATATACATAAATGCAGGAGCCATTCAATTTTCAATGTAGGGCGAAGAAAATTGCACCATCTGTATGAAACAAAACAGTACAGGAGTAGATGCCAATAGATTAAATAGGACTAAACATTAAACCATCGGGGTATAGCAAGAGACAAAACATCTTGCAGGACTGTCTTTGTCTCTTTTTTAGCAAAGCTGGTGAGGCAGTGTATACTGCATATAATCTGGATGAAGAACTCTCAGGTATGCAAACTGAAAGGTGTTCCTACCATACACATGTATATGTGCAACGTATGTAATGCTTTTATGTAATCTCTCATGCTTTTATGTAACATAAAAATGCAACATAAAAGTAACAATACTTTGACAAGACAATTAACCTTGTTTAGACCCCCTAGACTTTTAACAGTTTGCCCACAATTACACCACAGTATTAATATTAGCTTAATAATCATTATGTTAAACACTCACTGAGCCTTTCTGCAGTTTGTGATAGCTGGGATGAGTCTTCTGTATCCTTCTTCTGATGTGTTGAATCTCTTCAGGTTCAGTTCTTCCTTCATATTTTTTGACTGGACACGCATATAGTTTATGACTGAACATTGTGTAGGAGAAAGCTGTTTTTTAGAGGATTTATCTAAAATTAGAGAGAAACAATGGAAAGCTTTCAGAAACCACCACCATCAATTGACTGTAACTGGTTGAACAAAGGAGAGATCTTGAAGTGAACAATGTCAGAATGTTAAAGTCATTTTGTAGGAAGATTTCAAAAATATTAGCTTTGTGGTTCTGATGCATTTGTCAGTACTTTGGGCCCCACGGCCAAAAGTATTATTACAAACTTCTATAACCTAAGATTGCTCTATTAGTCTGCAATGAAGTCCCTCTAGTAACTGAATAATAAGCCTTTTTATGTAATAAGCCCGGAATGTTAAGGGATTAATGACAGATCAACACTATATGGCCAAAAGTACGTGAAATTATCTACAAGTATGTGAAATACCTACAAATTGCAGCCATTAGAGCTTGCTGTACATCCAGTTCCAAAATCATGATAAGAATATACAGTTATAATAGTATAACGCTATAGAATAGTATAGTAATACTATTCCCCCTTTGTGGCTATAACAGCCTCCACTCTTCTGGGAAGGCTTTCCACAAGATTTTGGAGTGTGTCTACGGTAATTTGTGCACATACTACTTCTTCAGGAGGATTCTACTTCATAGAACCTCCTGTGCTCTCAGTGTCTGTTTGTTCTTTAATCCCTGCCATGGACTCAGATGCGCTCTAATTAACAAACTATGTTTATGTTATCTGTCTCCTCTGTTACAGTGCTAAAGATAACATTTTACTTTCTACTGCTATTTATTACCACAGCAGAACTACAGCCCTGATTCTTTGGTCCTAGATCATGCAGGTGTGCTTAGGGAAAAATAATTGTTTTGTTTCAATAGGGATATACAAGCCTCCTTCTGCTCCTTCTTCTACAATTGATGAACTAACTGATCTCTTATTTCCATACATATATGCTTCATAAATGCTGATACTTAGTGATTGTAGTCTGTGTAGTGAACTTGGCTATTTTTTGATTCTTAAACTAATCAGAACATTTGGACAAAGTTAAACCTTTGATTTAAGATACAAAGACCAATCCCCCAGTCAACAGGATGGCTGGAGAAAATCTGACTAATCAAGTTTATGGCCCCCAGAGTGTTCTTAGGACCTACACATTATTTCCCAACACCCCCCTCATCTGGTCTCAAAACAGAGATAACCAATGTTTGAAATGTTAATGGACCACCTCACAAAATCCATTTTCCAACACTGTAAGGAGGACAAAAGTAAATTCTGTATACAAACTGAGTTTATGACTTATGGAAATTCCTTTTTCCCAGGATTTTATTTTACTCTACACTTTGTAACGTTTCGTTCATTTAAACATTGTTTAGAAATGTAATAGTGTTAATTAATCCTTCAGAATTGTGCTCTTTTAGTTCTGTTTAGTTTAGTAAATGTTATTTTTAAGTAACTTTATGTACCCATAGTGTCAAATTAGAATACTTTTAGATATAATCGTCAGTAAACTTTTCTTGTAATACTTAGTACTGAAACAGTAATGATGTTTATATATGAAATTGCATGCTTATAATGTTACTTAATGCTATGTAACTATGCTCAGAAATATATGTATGTTGAAGTTGGCTTATACGCCCATTCAGGTCTGGTTAGTTGCAACGCTTTTGGAGTTCACCCCCCCACCCGCCTCGCCCTTTTATTAATCTACCACTTAGTGCTTATATACCTTTATCAGTTAATGACTATTAAAGTTATCACTTATTTGGTTGTGTGTATGATTACCATAGCCCAATCAGTTGATCACTGTCCACATGAAAACCCTAACCTGAGATGAACCGAACAGTAGGTTGTGTTTATGGTGTAAGTGTGGAAAAAGTGGCTTTCTCCCACTACATTTAAATTAGTTGACTAATGCATCTGATCACTTAAAGGGAATTTGTGTCAACTTTACCCTCATACAACTTATTAGATCCTGCTTATTACTTGTTAAAGGATCCTACCAAGTCTACCCTGACAGACTTTAATTTTATCCCCTACAATGGGCAAAATTTTTGCCTCAGGTCTTGGCTTCAGTAACCACTGCCCTATTTAATGCGTAAGAAACAGTTACATAAAAAACAATGTCCCGTGAGATGGTAAGAAGAAATTTTTGAACAATGTAGTGGACACCATCTGGACTCAAAACCTTTATCACCAACACAAGAGTTAAGAGCCCTGGCTCCTCAAAGTCTGGGTCAGGGCCATAAACTGCCTTAGGAACACACAAATTCTGAGGTTTACAGCTTGTGTCAAGAACCAGGCCTGACCTCTGTGGCTTATCTTTATGCACTAACAATGCAGCAATAAAACACTTTGCTGGAGTCTAGCTGGATAGCTTGAACAAAAACTGAACAGAAATCAAAGTGTATATCAACTCCAAATTGGAATCACTCATCTGGGTTTGTTCCAAGGAGATATCAAGAATGAAATTGTTCCTAGAATCTATCATGAAGTTAGACATTTCTGGATTTTATTGATATTTCAGACATGAGCCCATAGCACCACCCAGTGGTGAGAATGAGATATACCACAGAGTCACAAAACCATTTCTCCATGGTCCAAGAGGACTCTGGTTATATTCTCTTTGATATGTGAAGCTCCATATTGTTGTAAACAATATTACCTGTATGTTACTTAGTTGGTTCCCTAAAATAAGTATCTTTTCCATTTTTTGTTTTAGATGTTAGGAATATGTAATGTATGATAATTTACTGATCTAGACATTTGACTGTAATGAATTTAGAAAACTGATAAGTATGTGACCTGAATATGTATTCCTTTTTCTTTAGTTTGTTTCTTCTGTCACCTTAAATAACAACCATATTGTGGTTGAATTTACTCATAACAAACAAAATCAAAGATTAAATATACTATTAGCTTGTGTCCTCCAATATGCATGGGGGTTTTTAGGTAACAATGTTTAAAACTGTCAGTTATGAAATATAAATGAATGTCCTATTGTCCTTCCCTTGGTTTTGCAAGGTTAAGGGAATAATCTGAAGCATTTTTGGTATTTGAATTATTTTTTATTTGCCAGAATAAAGGAGGGTGTGTCTCTTGGGGAGGCACTCATAGATTATGTCCATCAACAGGGCCACTGGAACTAGCGAGCAGGCATTCACCCCACCATTTTTCAAAGTACTGTGGTGACACCCCACTACTTTTTGAGTTCAGGACATGCACATAAAAACCTCTGCTTTCCCTGAACTGCATGAAGCACTGACCAGCACAAACAGACAGAGTAAAACTGAGAGGCAGAGCCAATCAGAACCTCCATTTCAGCTGAGAAGTGTTTTCAGACCTGCCTTGGTTGGTGCAGACTGTCAAACTTTTTCTTTAGTTCAGTTTTGACATGCGACTCCACCCGAATTCAGGCAGCACCAAACACTGAACTGCACTATTTCACAAGGGAATTCAACATGAGATCATGTTTTCTCCACTGCACATTTTCTCTGTACTGTCTGCACAATCTGCTGCTTTAACATTTCACTCTTTACAAACACTCACACACCTGAGAGTTTGTTTATTGATCAGAGGTTTTGCAGGCATGCATGCGCTCATTCCTGCACTGCGAGCTTCTGTAAATAATGAAAGACAAGCTATAAAATAACGATATGCATTTGATTATGGATTGAGGAGCAAATTTTTGGCCAAGCATCAGTGACCTGATCGGTTTGTATTCACAAAGATGATAACCGTCTCTATTTTCTGTTTTTCTGTTTTCATGGTGGTGATTGTGAGAGTAAGAGTGCTTGATCAAAACTTCTGATAAATAAATAAACACCCACGTGAGTAATTTAGTCCACTTTAGCCCTTGCTCTCCAACACCCAAACCAAAGTAAAAAGATAAAACATCACAACATCAAAATGTGGTGTGGTCTTTAGAAAATTAACTGGGCATGAAAACAGCCCAATGTTCTTTAGAGATGTTGGCTAACAAATACTGCTATCTGAGGCTGCAGCTACTGAAGCAGCATCAAAACAAACACTGACACTGTTTGTTATCAAAATCAGAGGTGGGGAGTGGAACCTAATTCAAGTAAAAGCATTGATACTTGAAATAATTAAGTAAAAGTACCTTCCCCAGAACAACTTGAGTTCATCCAACATTTATCAGCACAGGAGCTGAAGACTGTGCAGCTCTGTTCTTTTTTGGGGATTTTTTAATCTAAAAAAATTTGTATGACATGGAAGGTCATTTTAGTCAGTGGCTTAATTGCATTGCATCACTCAGCCACTTTTTTTTTTTTTAAACAATATGTTTTGCCCCACCACTTTTGGAGGTGTGGCGCCACCCCTGACCACCAATCAGAGTTGGAAAATGTGAATGCCCTTTATGTGAGAATGACCTATCAGCACTCTGGCTACATTCCAAAGGGGAGGGTCTGCGTCTGAACAAAACCTGAGGGCAACACATTTTTGTAGTCTAGTTCTGAGTTATCATTTAAGCAGTTGAGGAAGACAAGAACCAAGTCAGATTATTGTCTTTGTCTGATCAATAGTTTTTCTTCTTCTAATATGCACAAATTTTGGAATGCCATAAACTCTCTCAAAAACCTCTTCCATATTCTGACCCATATTGCACTAGCTAACAATGTACTATCTGAAAAAGAGCTCTGCCAATCTTTTTATGATTTTTTGTCTGCAGCCAGTCATACACTTAATACTTCTTTCCATATATAGCGTCTAACACTCTCACAAAAAAAAAAACAAAAAAAAAACACAGGAGAGGATAAACTGGACCCCTTTCCTCCATCTTGCCACCACACTTGTTTCAAATGATAATTTTTACAGCCATAGACAAAAAGAGGCACTGTGCTGCCCTTTTTATTGATCTGACCAAAGCTTTTGATACCATTGATTATTTGCTTATTTTTAAGTAGCTTACACACAATTGGTTTCAATAAACATGTATCAGACTGGGCCCAAAGCTACCTCTCAAATAAGCAACAATGTGTTGCACTGGGTAACTCCAAATCAGATTTAATGCCTGTCACAAAGGAGTCCTGCAATGTTCAATGCTTGGTCCAGTCTTATTTGATTTATATATTATTAATTTTGCTGCTTCTGCCTCTGAATGCTAAGTGCACCTATGCAGATGTCAGCTGACTCTGTTCATGCAGCAGTGCTCCTTCAATGCCTTACAAATTGGTCTGTATAAGTATAAGCTAGTTTTAAATGCCAGGAAAATTACATTCATGCTGTTTTCCACAATCCCTAAATAGATTTTAACACTGTGAATGCCAACACCCTAACCCTGTGCAGCCAGAAAATCATTGGTTTGTTTTTTATTTATAGGGCACTGTCCGGTCATTTGCCATCTTATATAACATCTATGCTATCTGTAAATAATGGTATTCTTAGACTCACTCTAGTGAATGGATCACCTCTCAGGCTAATAGATTTTTATTGGATTGGGAAAATCTGTTTTTAGGCACAGTGCACCAGTGAACTGGAATACATTACAGGAAACTCAAAGCTCTGCTTGCTGATGTTACTCAACCATTTAAAATTTTTAACTACTTCCACTCAGCCTGCAACTCTCTTATTTGATCTTAATTCTTTCACTGTTTTATTTCATTTTACTATTTTAACAAACAGTTCATTTGTGAAGATTTTTAGTTTTTTTCTTTTTGACCGTTATCTTAGCTGTTTTTTATTTACTTTTTATTATTACAGATTAAGCATAGATGCATTCCATCACATGGCCTTCCTCAGCACACTTAACTAGTGAGTTTAATAAATATTTTGTGAAGAGCAGATGTAGCCCAGCACCAAGTTTAGGAAACACTGCTCTATAGCACCAGTTCAACGATTACTGCGCTACAGCGATGTCTAAAATCAGATTCTTTCAGTAATATAAATTTCTCTAGAAGTGCCATTACATTTTATTTAATTATAATGTAGGTATGTCTAACACTTCAACACAGGAATATCAATTTCTGCACATCCTCATTGAATATATAGACTGATCAGTTCATGCATGCAGTTTTGGAGTGTCAATTTATGTTCAGATTAATGATAACCAATCTAATTTCATCTGTGACATTTAATAGGTCAATAGGTATTATTATTGTAACATTTATTTATTGACACTATATTTCCAAAATTATTCGCTCGTCTGCCTTCACACGCATATGAACTTAAGTGAGATCCCATTCTTAATCCATAGGGTTTAATATGATGTCAGCCCACCCTTTGCAACTATAACAGCTTCAACTCTTCTGGGAAGGCTTTCCACAAGGGTTAGGAGTGTTTATGGGAATTTTTGACCATTCTTCCAGAAGCGCATTTGTGAGACACTGATGTTGGACGAGAAGGTCTGGCTCGCAGTCTCTGCTCTAATTCATCCCAAAGGTGTTCTGTCGGGTTGAGGTCAGGACTTTGTGCAGGCCAGTCAAGTTCTTCCACACCAAACTCCCTCATCCATGTCTTTATGGACCTTGCTTTGTGCCCTGGTGCGCAGTCATGTTGGAACAGGAAGGGGCCAAACTCCCCAAACTGTTCGCACAAAGTCACTCCAGAGACCACGTCTCCACCGCTTCACACCACTGCATCCGATGCTTTGCATTGCGCTTGGTTATGTAAGGCTTGGATGCAGCTGCTCAGCCATGGAAACCCATTCCATGAAGCTCTCTATGCTGTTCTTGAGCTAATCTGAAGGCCACATGAAGTTTGGAGGTCTGTAGCGATTGACTCTGCAGAAAGTTAGTGACCTCTGCGCACTATGCGCCTCAGCATCTGCTGACCCCGCTCTGTCATTTTACGTGGCCGAGTTGCTGTCGTTCCCAATCGCTTCCACTTTGTTATAATACCACTGACAGTTGACTGTGGAATATTTAGTAGTGAGGAAATTTCATGACTGGACTTGTTGCACAGGTGGCATCCTATCACGGTACCACGCTGGAATTCACTGAGCTCCTGAGAGCAACCCATTCTTTCACTAATGTTTGTAGAAGCAGTCTGCAGACCTAGGTGCTTGGTTTTATACACCTGTGGCCATGGAAGTGATTGGAACACCTGAACTCAATGATTTGGATGGGTGAGTGAATACTTTTGGCAATATAGTGTATTTACAACTATGTTTTTATGCAGTATCCCCATAATTCTTTCACACTTACACTTATTTTTAAGCTGCATCATTAAAAATGGCCATGACCATTTATGTTATCAAATGTTTTTAATCCTATTTCCTGTGAATAAGGACAATTATGACTATGACTGAAATGTTAATACATTTACCTTAAAGTATTTGATTAATATGCATAATATGTGTTTCTGTTATTGACCATGTGACAGAATAATTCATAAAACAGCCCCCAGATGCACATATGTAAGAAGATGGGGTGCAAAACATCCAGTGATGTGTCTGCAGTATGCACTCGCAGTCTGTGTTATACAAACTCGATTCCTGTCACTGGAGACAACTAAGACTGCCATCTCATAATTACAGAACTTTCAGTTTCTTTTTTTGTCTTGAGCTTGTTGATGGTTCTATGATTTCACTGCCTCTTTTAAACCCTGCATGGTTATTGGTCAGGGCTGGGCGCAGTTTATGTGATAAACTGCAGTCTTAGTTAATCGAATGATATTTGCAGGTGCACTGTGGGTGCATATTATGGGTGCATTAAGGCACATCCTGCTCTGCCCTTGCGTTCATAGGTGGCCCTCCATATTTTACTGTGGACTGTCCATGTAAATGGTTTTGTAGTGGTTGTGGTCCATCATAGAATGTAGTCTACTCACATACAATGTAATCTAAACATTAGTATAGTCCAGTATAGTGTGCTTTATAACATACTACAACCAGGAACACAAAAAACATTATTTTATGTTCTTAAAATTGTATATATACAGAGAATATATTGTTTCTCTGTAGGTTAAATTCATAAAAAAATCATATGCTGTTGTGTATGAATGCTTCTGACCACAGAGCCATCAAGCAGCTAACTTCATCATTTAATCAAAAAGATTGATGTTCCTTAATCTTGAGGTAAGTAAGCCAGCAGAACCAAAGTGGCTGCACTGTTGGGAACTACAACAGGTTATGTAATTTACGTCATACACATGCATCTCAAAACTTTAAAAATTTAAGTAAAGCACCATTTTGTCATTGTACTACTGAAATGTAACCTCCGGATACTTCAAAACAAGTACTAAAATGTTGTAAAATGTAAATATTTACTGATCTTTTTTAGCACTAAAGAACCTGACAAGGAGTTCAGCTTTTTGAGTGTGACCATGCGAAAGCATACACTCTCTCAGAAGTCATGACATTGCATGGCATCATCTTTTCTGCACATGCAAACAGTCCATATGGAAAATGTTCTTTTAAATAACTTATTGCTGAAAATTCTTAATAAAAAAATTACCTTTCAAGATGTAAGCTGTGAAGGCCGTTAACATAATGGCAAAGACTGACATGCAGATGATAGCAATCTTCCAAGCATGAAAACCTTTTCCTGAAATACAAACCAGATAAAGTTGTACTTACTTTGTGATATATTAAGCATAGTTCAGACTTTAAAATGACTATGTGCAAAAAAATATTTTTTTTTTAGAAATTTAAAGTTTCTTAGAAATCTTTTTTTTTTTACAGTAATATATAAATATATATGCTTGAAAATACCTCTGATACTAAATACTTAAAATGCTGACATCATTTCAAATTTTATAGTTAAGCATTTAAAATACTGTGTGTGGTATTTTAGCTACTGTAAAGATGAGTTGGTAACACTTGAGAGTCTCAAAGCTATAAGTAATTATGTTGTTTACAAGTAATTACCTATTATTGATAATATTCGTTAACTGTTAATTCAGCATGGTTATTACTTAGTAACTGATTAAGTATTTAGCAATTAGTTGTAGTCTTTACTAATAATATAATTTGTCATAAAGATCATTGAAAGAACTGGGATGGGGACATAAAATAGTAACTTAGCTTTGAGTTACTTGAGTTACTTTCTATTTATCTACCATAATACAAATACAGAAGCCTCTTCACTCTAAATTTACATTTTTGACTTAATCTGAATTGAAAATATGCTTTCATATTTATTAATTCTCTTGTTGGTTTTCAATAACTGTGAGCTTATAATAATTACAACAACAAAACAACAACAAGAACAACAATAATAATCAGAAGAAGAAGAAGTACTGAAACTGTTATCACTCACTTTTGACTTCAACATGAACAAGGATGTCATCAAACCAGGACTCTGATTTAATGGCACACTGATAAACTCCTCCATCAGAAGGTTGCACTGCTGAGAGTTTCAGGGAGGTGTTTCCTTTCTGCAGTTCAGTTTTAAACAGAGCTGTTCTTCCTCTGTATGACTTAATCTGCTTATCATTTGTGTCTTTATGGTCTTCATACATATGAACTAATCTATTAGTTTCAGTCTGATCTGTTCTGATCCACTCCACCATCATATCCACAGCACTGATGTTGGGTTGGAGAGAACAGGGCAGAACCAGATCTTCACCAGCTTCAACAACAAGAGGAGCAGCTGGACCAACTACCTTAAAGTTCTCTGTAATCAAAAACGAACATAATGTATAATACAATTACAGTAATAAAAACAATTCCAAGTAACACTTTACATTAAGGGTCGCTAATCAATCATTAAATATATAATAATCAACTATTAGTTTCCCATTGTTTGGTTATTAGTTAACTCTTCATTAAGCATTAGCTATTACTTAGTAATTGATTAAGCACTTATCAATTAGTAATTAAGTACACTGTTAGTTCATAAGTTAGGTTGTTGTTAGTTTGTGGCTTACTTACTCGTTATCTGTGTGCTAATTGCTGCTTATTACATTGTTAATTAACTAATAAGTATTTTTCTAAATAGTAACGTGATAACTCACTAGCAGTTATGTGTTAATCCTGCTAATTATCTGTTAATTAACTTTCCATCACCTCCATATATTCAGTTGCTTCACTTTTCTCACTTTGGTTTATTAAAGATGCTTATGGTCACATCTGACCGTAAGATGGGCGCACACAAATTCATGGACGGTTTTGTTATTCATCACGTTCATCTTGGCATATCTGTACTCATATCTGGTAGGAGTGCATGTAAATTTGGGCATAAATGCTGGATATGTGGCTAATTAACCAAAACTATTATCAACATAATCTGTAATTGCAAAAATAAGAACAACAGTAGAAAATTTCAATAATACTAATTTGTGTGCATGACAGTCCAGTACAAAAGTGGATGTACTGACTTTACATGCACATTGATATAAACAAGTGCTGCAACTATTTCATGTTCCATTTAAAGACACATTACACTGTGCTTTTGTTTCATACTACTGACTCACAAACACAGCTTCGGTCATACACTGCAATAATACAGCGTTTATTTTAGGGAATTAATTACACTAAACAATCACTCTACTATGTTAACAACACTGAGAGTATTTAGTTTTATTTCACATTTTATTTTTTTTCCAGTTGTTTTCATTTTAATACTATTAAGTTTGGTCAGCAGGGGAGGAGTGCACTCACTGCTGGACATCAAACTCCACCCACGAGCACGGCCATTAGCTTTCATGCCAAACACTGCCATTTTATTGGCTGGCTACTGAAACATCTGCATGAATTAGTGTGTGCTTCATGTAAATGATATGTAAATGAGGTGCTGGTCGGCTGGTTTCATGCACTGAAGCTGATTTATTATTTACGCTCAAATCTCCACTTGTTTCCACATCGTACAAAATTGTTATGCATCAGACGCAGAGCAGTTCAAACCTTATAAAAGACAAAGTGTAAAAAAAGTGTTCTTTTTTTTACGTAACTTTGATGATTAATGGGCATTAGATCTTTACATTTTGACCATTAATTACTTCTTAAATTCCACTTAATGAACCATTCATTGCTTCTTAAATTCCTCTTACTTAATCATTAATTACTGCTTTTGTGTCCCTCCAAGTAAAGTGACAACACAAAAGCAGTAATTAATGATTAAGTAAGAGGAATTTAAGAAGCAATGAATGGTTGATTAAGTGGAATTTAAGAAGTAATTAATGGTCAAAATGTAAAGATCTAATGGCCATGGGCCCTTTTCACAAAGAGTCGTGATTGCGTCCAGATTAAGCATTAGCAGTGAACTATAATGCTCAAATACTGAGCTACAACAGACATATGTTAGTTTTTGTGCACTATCATGACAAAATGGCCATTAGATCTTTACATTTTGACCATTAATTACTTCTTAAATTCCTCGTACTGAACCATTAATTACTGATTTTGTGTTGTCACTTTACTTGGAGGGACACAAAAGCAGTAATTAATGGTTAAGTAAGAGGAATTTAAGAAGTAATTAATAATTAAGTAAGAGGAATTTAAGAAGCACTGAATGGTTGATTAAGTGGAATTTAAGAAGTAATTAATGGTCAAAATGTAAAGATCTAATGCCCATTAATCATCAAAGTTACGTAAAAAAAAGAACACTTTTTTTACACTTTGTCTTTTATAAGGTCTGAACTGCTCTGCGTCTGATGCATAACAATTTTGTACGATGTGGAAACAAGTGGAGATTTGAGCGTAAATAATAAATCAGCTTCAGTGCATGAAAGCAGCCGACCAGCACCTCATTTACATATCATTTACATGAAGCACACACTAATTCATGCAGATGTTTCAGTAGCCAGCCAATAAAATGGCAGTGTTTGGCATGAAAGCTAATGGCCGTGCTCGTGGGTGGAGTTTGATGTCCAGCAGTGAGTGCACTCCTCCCCTGCTGACCAAACTTAATAGTATTAAAATGAAAACAACTGGAAAAAAAATAAAATGTGAAATAAAACTAAATACTCTCAGTGTTGTTAACATAGTAGAGTGATTGTTTAGTGTAGTTAATTCCCTAAAATAAACGCTGTATTATTGCAGTGTATGACTGAAGCTGTGTTTGTGAGTCAGTAGTATGAAACAAAAGCACAGTGTAATGTGTCTTTAAATGGAACATGAAATAGTTGCAGCACTTGTTTATATCAATGTGCATGTAAAGTCAGTACATCCACTTTTGTACTGGACTGTCATGCACACAAATTAGTATTATTGAAATTTTCTACTGTTGTTCTTATTTTTGCAATTACAGATTATGTTGATAATAGTTTTGGTTAATTAGCCACATATCCAGCATTTATGCCCAAATTTACATGCACTCCTACCAGATATGAGTACAGATATGCCAAGATGAACGTGATGAATAACAAAACCGTCCATGAATTTGTGTGCGCCCATCTTACGGTCAGATGTGACCATAAGCATCTTTAATAAACCAAAGTGAGAAAAGTGAAGCAACTGAATATATGGAGGTGATGGAAAGTTAATTAACAGATAATTAGCAGGATTAACACATAACTGCTAGTGAGTTATCACGTTACTTCTTTATATGAAGAAAAATACTTATTAGTTAATTAACAATGTAATAAGCAGCAATTAGCACACAGATAACGAGTAAGTAAGCCACAAACTAACAACAACCTAACTTATGAACTAACAGTGTACTTAATTACTAATTGATAAGTGCTTAATCAATTACTAAGTAATAGCTAATTCTTAATGAAGAGTTAACTAATAACTAAACAATGGGAAACTAATAGTTGATTATTATATATTTAATGATTGGTTAGCGACCCTTAATGTAAAGTGTTACCCAATTCCAATGTATGTATAACCATGTATATATGAAAATATTCAAAAGTATTCACTGCTTTGTAACTTTTTTCACATTATCCTGCAAACTGATGGCTAACATGGTCCAGTACAGTTATTGTTTTTAAATCTTAATGTATCTAATCTAATGTCTCAGCCAATAAACCTGAAGACTTCTGCTCATGTGGCTGAACAACAGAAAAGCATTGTTGGTCTCAAGCTCAGAGTTAATGTCTGAATTTCCCACGTGAATGGTTGATATGTAAAATAACAATGGGAACATGTTATGTAACAACGCATTAAAAATACAGAATACTGAGATTAGAATATGTTTTTTAGATTGAACTGATTTGTAAATTACATTAAAGAATGTAATGTGCTTGTCATTTCATAATTATGTAAAATCTATAAGTATGCAGATACACAGCTTTGATAGACACATACCTGATGTGGTCTCCATAAACCCAGAGAAAATCAGTAGCATCACACAGAGAAACATCATTCCTGCAAGACAGTTTGAAGAGTCAAAAAGCAAAATTAGAGCAGCGCACACAAGATGAACCATTCAAATAAAAAAACATAAAGCAGCATAAACACTGCAGATAAGGGTCACTTAACTTAAACTTAATCTTAGTTATAGTTATAATTAAATTAAAAAGCACACTGAGCAGACATCTCTGGAATTTAATAACTGTAACTTAACAGCTATCCTGATCTAGACAGATAGCTAGCACAGCAATACGTTTGTAGATTCTTTCAATCTACATGAACCTGTGCTGTATTTCAAAATGTGATCATGGGTATGTGATTTGCAGTACACTGTAATAAATAGAAACAATTATATATTCTCTCAAGAATTTTCATGATGATTTTAAAGATAATGTGTAGCTTTCCTAATAAGGTAATAAGGTAAGAAGCTGATCTGGCTCTTACAACTACTAAAATGGGCAAGTCTGACAGAACTGAGACAGGAGCTTCAGTTCTGTTTATAAGCTACGATGATGTGATGAGTATTACTTGATTAACTGTCACAAAGGATTTTGGTATATTTAGTAAATTCAGCTTTTTAGCACAGTCAAAATATATTCATTAAGTTGTCATAGAGCTATTTTGATGTAATTCAAGTCTAATTTATTTTACTTTTTTATAATGTGTTTAGTAAAGTATCATGAATAAAATAGTTTGCTGTGGCTTTTTATTTATTTTTTTTCCCCAAATTAAAGAAGGATGACAGGACATGTAGTGCACTGCTACATCTTAGTTCTTGTCAAAATAAAATCAAAAATAAGCAGTGGAGGAAAGTAATGAATTACATTTGCTCTCATTACTGTTCTTGAATACATTTTCCCTGTAACTCCCTTTGAGAAGAATTAAATCATAATACTTTTACTTAATTTATAATAAAGCACTTTTACTTTGCTATTTTCATTTTTAATGACAATACAGAATAAAAACTCATGAACCAGTTAGAAGAAAGTCTGGTTGAATTTAAAATATTAAGTCAGTAAAGCCAATCAAAACAGAGCAGCTCCCAGTTGCAAAATAACACTACATTTCAGCCCTGATGTATTCAAAAATGTCAATGGGGGACACAGAGGAGAACTTTACCAGCACAGGGAACACAGGGAACATATTTTACTCAAACTGTCGTCTTTATTTGTTTTCAAATGAACTAATGAAAAAGGGGTTATTATAAACACACCTCCCAAAACCTGGAGAGATCCCTGCTTTCACACCTCATCTTCTACCCTGAGAGAGCAGCTGTTAGCTGACTGGCTAGCTAATCGTAGCTGAACAACTGTGTTACAGAAAAAAAATGGCAGCAATTTATTAAACTTATAAGCTGTTGCATGTTTTATTGTTTGTTAGCTAGCTAGTTTGGTTTACAGGTGTAAACCCATAGCCTGCAGGTTTACCCATATAAATATGGTAGACAATAACTCTTCTGTGCTGAGATTTCTTTTTCATGTACTGATTTTTTTTTCTTACTGGCCTAAATAGTAATCTGATCAGACTGCGGGTGGTGGGGTGAGAGCATAGGTATTTGATTTATATGATTTTTTCCCACAAGCACGCTGCACATGGACAAAACAAATATCGCCTCTTGTAAGAAAACATCAGAGCATCACACACTAGATTTTAAAAAGTGTTGCTGTAATATTCAGACCATCGTTCACTTTGATTGAAGAACAAGTTGCTGCACTTGTAGTGTAACTTAAAAATGGATTAACAAAGATACAGTTACACCTCGATCTCACCTTGGAGAGGATACTGCATCATCAGAGACTCGTTGGTCTGTCAGTTCATCACAGAACACAGCCTGACTGAGTTTTGTTTGTACATATTATTTCCATTGATGTAGCCAAGCCAACTCAGAAATATTTTTCAGATTATGACTGTGGATACACAAAAGCAACTCAGTTAATAAACAGCTGTAGCAGCTGTAAACACACAACCACATTCTAGTTCACTGAAGCCTCACTGACACAAGTTTAGAATAAAGACCCAAATTTCTTATAGGCCTGACAGTTTGTGTTGATACAAAAAAGGCTGTACAATATAAAAATTATTTCGTTTTTAAGAAAATATTCACACTATATTTACACATTTCTACAGAAAAATATCCAAATTATGTGTTGTGTATTACACAATGACTGAATATATAGTTTATATTCACAGTTACTCAGCAGATGCTCTTATCCAGAAAGATTTTCAAAATATACAAACTAAGGAAGCCAAACTTATACTAAGTTCCAGGAACTGCTGTGAGAATCTGTAGTCTGTAAATAAGACGTGTGAGCCAAACAACAGCACAGTCTAGTAAAATAAATAAAGACAAGTGTAGCCGTTTAGCTACATGGGATTTAAAGTTGACTGATGGTATCTTGAAATAGTTATAATAATGATATTTTGATAAAAGACAATCTAATAGTGTAATATTGTGTGATGTAAGATTCTTTTT
Source organism: Colossoma macropomum (assembly GCF_904425465.1). Lineage (NCBI taxonomy): Eukaryota > Metazoa > Chordata > Actinopteri > Characiformes > Serrasalmidae > Colossoma > Colossoma macropomum. Next base: position 192,420 of record NW_023495286.1, on the reverse strand, counting down.
GATGTTCTTTTTGAATACGGGTTGATGCTCTAGTTAAACAATGATTCTGTAGTTGAGTGCCTGCCCCTCTGAGGGTCTCTGCATAGCCTTCCATGAAAAGATGATGTTTTTAATGAACATTCAACGGCTTCAAACATGAGGAAGAGTCACTGAAGAAGGAAAAACAGAAATTATATTACCTAAATATGCAGTGATTAAAACATTTGTAATGGTAAAAAGCAGTGCTGTCACCACTGCCACCAGAGCTCCATCCAACTAAGCTTACGTTGAAAAAGCAAGAAATCAGCAAGAAGTACTGCATGGTGAGACAGAGCAGTGGATCCAGAATGCTGAGAGAGTGATCCGTAATTTAAACTGTAACTTATTAGATCCCCAAACCAGCATGAAACCATCAGCAATTCACAAATTAGCCAGTTATAATGACATAATTTAGACAGCCTGGTGTAGTCACAAGGCCTCCTTCACCAACCGTTCCTAAGAAGAAATGTTTTCTTTAAACCCACTTCTGATGAAGATTCTGACTCACCAATGTTCTCTTATTTGGGATTTGTTCTTAGGTGAAAGCAGAATCTACACACACTCAAGCACAAATGTGAGAACATTCCAGATTTATACATGATCTCTGATCTTCTAATCTTGACTTTTACCCTGAAATTGTGAAAATGTGTTCTGCACAACCTTTCTTTAACAAGCCCAAATTACTGCAGTCCACTTCCTCCCTCTGCTGGCTAAACCACGCTACTGCATGCAAACATGTCTGTTATAGTCTGTGCTTTAATCAACACTCTATTTAATAATTTCTACTTAAGGAGCATCGATAAAACAGTGATGTTTATCAAAATAAAATATACAAATATATTAATGCAAACTGATATGCAATACATTTAAAAAGACACATTACACTGTAAAACCTAACTGCACATCTTAATGAAAGAATTAACACAATTTAAATGCTACAGAAAGTTGGAGTAACTTAATCTGAAAAATTCAGATTAACTTGAAAATTATTTGTTGAGATAGTAACTCAGCCATTTTGAGTTAGATCTTTTTTAGCATATTTGGAGTTAAGATAACTTCATTTAAATATATTCACTATTTTTATTTAAACTGTCATTACACACAAAAACAGACAGGCCAATAAGGGGTTGTTTTTGAAAATTGTTGAAAATTTGTGTGGCTGGGTTATTTTTCCCTCTTCTAACTATATATGCACTCTTATAATGAATGACAGACTGTTTACTCCATGAACCACTCCTAGTTTTAGCCTATTCAGAATTACCCATGTTAAAAGTGATGGTTGTCAGGCAGGAATAGTCTTGTGTGCCTATCAGGAACAGCTGGTCGCCTCAACACAAGTGAAATATGTTCTAATGTTTTTAACTTAAACAACAGTTGATTCAGTGGTTGAGCTGTTGAAGTTTCTGTATCAGTAAATTTAGGTGACAGACTCACATAATTTGGACTTTTTGTGTTTTTATTGATTTTACACATTCAAATGAGATCTGTGAGCTGAAGTAACTTATTGAAATTTAGTTTAGACTCAGCTTTACTTAATAAATTTTTGGTCAATGCAACTTTCTTGAGTAAAACCCGAATCATTCCTATTGGCTCTTGGTACCATATATTTGCATATTGGGCATGTCATTCTGCCTTCTGTACCCTACAGTCTGTGAGTTGTCATTCTCCCCAGCCTAGCTTACTATAGGTGTTTGCTTATTTTCTAAGTATTTATAATTCAGTTTGCTCAATACTTTGAGCAAGATTGAGGGAGTTGCGCTTGCTTGCTGGGGTACAGCAGTGGTAAAATACTTCATGTCTGCTATGAGCTGAACAGTTAGCTTGTTGGCGAGATGGTGCAGAGCAATTAGAAGATGGATAATTGAGTTGGAAAGAACATTGTTAACAATGACAGAGTCGTTTTAAGATAAACGAAATGGAGAGTGTTAATTCACTTTACCCAGTTTACTTAAGTGTATACCACAATAAACACACGTTTTGTTCATACTTAGTTCAGGGAATTATTTATGGTTAAATGGTTTAAGTTATTTAACTTGAACCATTTGAGGCAGTTGGTTTCCTCAAACCATTTGAGTTGATGTAACTGGTCATGTTTTACAGTTTTACCAAAACAGTTTGCAGTTCCTACTTTAAATTCACTCTTACAGTGTTTATAGTTATACATGTTTACACAAAAACATTTTTGCCTTTTGACCTCATGTTTCCATGTGATTAGAACTTTCATCTTAATGGCTTAATTGTATCATCCAGTTAATCTGTCTTGAAGCACTCGTTATGTTTCTCCACTCATTTATTCAGATTCTTATTTTTAGTTTTAACTCTTCTGTACATGTGACAGAAAAAGTCCATGATATGGAGAAAATTCATTTTTCTATTTTTAAAAATACATAAATGAAATCATTTATAAGAATCTTAACTGTATTCTTGAACACTTTTCTTCAAGGTTTTCAATCATTGCTGAGAGGAACCCACACTCAAAAGGAGAATCCATCCTCCTCTGGTCCACATCGGGCAGCAAAACAATCACACAACATGATCCACATGACTTTTCTATCTCAGAGTCAGTTTTGTTTGTCAGATATTCAGTTCACACAAGGAGAGACTATGGATTTCAGCAGATCTCACAGAGCATAAATTACCGCAAACAGCAGAACAAACCATAATACTCTGATTCTGGAGCTGATATTGATCATGTATTGATCAACAGTGTATTTTGTACATAAACTGTAAATCAGATCCACATATCTTGGTATCTGTGCTTGTTTTTGTTCAGGCAGGTTCTTTTTGGAGTGTTAGAGCTCAGAAACCCAGTTCTTTTAGATTTCTCAACACCTGAACTCAAAGCTCGAGCAGCGTTTTTCTCTCTTAAACGGTTTACCATAAAATCCAGAGTAGATGAGCTCCTACATTTTTACTGTAAACACAGTGAGCAGGTTTTTTTTTTCTGAACTATAGCTTTAATTGAACCATTGTCGGTTTAGTTTTTCATTAATAAATCAATAATAAAGCTCCATTTTGAAACTCTATTCAGTTATAATGATCAATCTGTTTTAGGGAGTAGTTTTTTATTTCACTTTTATATGATGAAGACTTTCCGTGACTCATTATAACACGGCAGATTCTCCATGTGGAAAAGAAATACATCTGTAATGAGATACAGTTCAAATATAGTTTTTCCTTCCACTAAAGTACATTAAGCAAAATATACTTTTTGGCCATTTTCCTACATTTTCAAATGTTTTTGATAAGTACACTTAACAGATGTTTCTTTTCCATGTGGATTTACTAAAAGCTTTCCCAATCCTGGTCTTGCTGTGCTCACTTGACTCAGCTCATTAACTCATTAACCAGCGTCTCATTGGCAGCCTTAAACAAACGAACTAACAAAATTTATTTACATAGCACCTTCTCTAAAAGCTCAAAGCACTTAACAACGATGAAGGTAAAAAGGCTCAGGTGTGTAGAGTAGATAATCCATAGACATGTGCAGAGCAGAAAATGTGCAGAGCAAAGAATCACCAGGGCTGGCATTAGGAGCCCCTGCTCTACTCTACAGCCTGAAAAAACAACGTCTGAAAAGAACACAGTTCAGTGTTCATGCTTTAAATTCAGGTCTGTTGTGTTACATCAGGTTTACAGTTAAAGTCTTCCTTATACACAGAAACTTCTCTGCTGGACATTCACTTCTACTAGAGCTTTAATCCTCCACTGAGTTTAGTTATAAACTGTACCACACTTGTTATTTCTTTAATCTACACACCAGTGTTGTAAATGTGTGTTTATTATAAACTTACCGTGTGGAATAAAGTCTCTGTTACTGTGTAAGTTCTCTCTCTCTCCCTCCGTCTCTCCTTCTCCTCCTACAGCGCTGCTGCTCCCCTTTACTTTCGGTTTCTCAGTCAGGGAGTGCTCTGTGGTGCAGTTTAGTTTTAGTGAGAGTCTCTAATGCAGCTCAGTCTGAACTGATATATAAACTCAGACTGACTCTGTCCTCTCTAAAGTTCTTACTCCAGCTCAGTATAGAGCCCGTCTCAGTCTCTACACTGTGGATTAAGATCAGGACTCAAAAAGTTTTAATAAAGACTTCACACTCAAAACTCACCCTCCGATTCAGCCTCACATTAATAAATGAATCAAAAACTATAAAAATAGGAATATATATCGATGAAGGAACTTCATTCATGGGAGCAAATACAATATTGTTCAGTCATTGATTGCAGTAGATGACATAAATAAGGGGGTAAATAATCAAAAACAGTTTCATAAATAAACATAAACCAGTGAATATTAAGACAGATGAACACAGTGATGTGTTTATGTCGTAAATTGTATATCAGAATTATAGAGAACATCAGGTGACTGAAGCAGAACGTTGCATGCAAATGTATGAGCTGGGTTTCTGTAGTCAAATAAGGAACGGTGTAATCATTTGAATGTTTGTGAGATAAACTGCAGGGGTGACAGAAGAATGATTCACACACAGAAAACTGCCTTAACCTTTAACTGTAACTTAGTAATGTGGAGAGAGAATGTACTGTTTAACCAGATGCCTAAATATTTGCACACCCCACACCCCAGTCTGTTCCCCCACCTCTGACACTACTTACAGTATGAGGCTTAGTGAAGTAATTCAAATAAAAGGTTGAAACACTGTAAAGAGCAGGAAAGATGGAAAACTTAAAAACATGATTACAACATGATTAAAACAATACATTTAACAGTAAATAATTATATCAGAGATGAAAGTAGGATCATTAAAAATCACATTAAAAATGACAAATTAAATGAGGATAACAAAGGATAATAAAGTGCCGTCACAGAAGAGAAGGACTAGAAATGCTAACAGTGTTTAAACTGATTCATGTTTTCAGGCTGGTTTAAAGTGTCCAGTGTCGGGCTCTTCTAATGCTCTCTGTCCACTGGGTCCATTTAAGAGCAGCAGGTTCTGCTCGGCTCATATCGCTGCTGCAGGTCAGATAAATACGCTGCTCCTGACCATTAAGACGTTTATAGAGGAGGAAAGGAGAATAAGTCAGTCTTTCACCAGTTTTGGGTCACTTTTATGGTACCATTTTCTCATAAATCCAAAAAAAGGCTGTTCAGTGTGACATCACCTTCACCTGTTAGTCTTGTAGGTCATGTTAGCTTTATTAGCTTTGTTAGCCTCTGCTGACTCTGCACGTTGGTATATCTCTCTTATTGGTTTTCAGTCTGAATGTTTGTTTATCATCCTTCTGTGTTCCGGTTCTCCCTGTTCTCCCACTCTGGAGCTTTTCTCCTTAAAGGGAGGTCAGAGTGGATGTGTGTGCACCTGGACTTACACCAGTAGGTGTATTATTTTCTACACACAGTCATCTGAGGGCTTTTTTCAGAATAGCACTGAGTCACAGGTAGATTTCTTTCCATTTTACACCACTCACTGTTCTGTCATGTGAAGTTTCTGTTGGATAAAAAAAAAATAATGTACATCGCAGCAAATATCTGAGCCTTCATGCAATAATAATTGCTGAAAATGTGGAAGAAACATAATCAATGTAATATTGTTGTAGACATGAGAAGTGTTAAGGTGTAGAGAGAGTAAACGTATTATTCACAAACTCTGAAAACTCAAACTCTTCATACAAGCCGGGATGCCCCTGCATTGGAGCACTGAGGTACCCACTGGACAGCCATCGCGATGTTTAACCTCTGTTTGCAGCTTCCGGGTGCAGACCCCTGTACCCCTTCATGTGTCTGGCAAACGGAGATCACTTCCAGCATCGCATGTAATGCAATCGATTACACACACGTCAAGATATGTAGAGTATTTCTTTGGTTCAGGTTGCTTCATCCTAACGGGAGTTACAGCAGAATATTCAGGGCCTCTTTCGAGTTATAAAGACAAACAGCCTCCCACACAGGTAAAGACAAACAGAAAGGCAGAGAGAGAGAGCGGAGAGAGAGAACAGAGAGAGAGAGCAAAGAGAAAGAGAGCAGAGTCAGTGAGAGAGAGGAGAGTGAGAGAGCAGAGTGAGAGAGAGAGCAGATTGAAAGAGAGCAGAGTCAGAGAGAGAGCAGAGTGAGAGTGAGAGAGCAGAGTGAGAGAGAGAGCAGATTGAAAGAGAGCAGAGTGAGAGAGAGCAGAGTGAGACTGAGAGAGAGGAGAGTGAGAGAGAGAGCAGAGTGAGAGAGAGAGCAGATTGAGAGAGAGCAGAGTGAGAGAGAGAGAGCAGAGTGTGAGAGAGAGAGAGAGAGAGAGAGGAGAGTGAGAGAGCAGATTGAAAGAGAGCAGAGTGAGAGAGAGAGCAGAGTGAGAGAGAGAGAGAGCAGAGTGAAAGAGAGCAGAGAGAGAGCAGAGTGAGAGAGAGAGAGAGGAGAGTCAGGCTGAGAGAGCGAGAGCAGAGTCAGGCTGAGAGAGCGAGAGCAGAGTCAGGCTGAGTTCTGTGATGAACTGACTAAAGTGATCTCCTTCAATAGGAGATTGAGGAGTGAATGTATCTTTGCTAATGCAGTTGTAAGTTATACTCCAAATGCAGCAACTTCAGAGTGTTTCTACAGTCAGACTGAACGATGATCTGATTATTACAGCACAGCACATTCTCATTTCTGCCGAGTGATGCTCTGACGTTTTGCCTTGTTTCTTATGTGAGGTGATATTTGTTGAGTCAGTGTGTGTACAACGTAAACTTCACATGGAGTATGTCTGTGCTCCTCCCCCACCACCTGCAGTCTGATTTTTAATAGGTCCAAGCCTGCTGTTTAGGCTAGTCCTAAAATATAGACAGAAAGTAAAAAACAGTCTAAGTGTAGAACTACTGTCCAGGGTTTATGTTGTATCTGTAACAGACTAGGTTTCCTGTATCACAGCCTTTCTAGCTGTATAAATCGTTTCAAAATAGAGACAAAAACTAATTTTATATGGGTAAATTATACGGGTTGAGATTATGTATTCTGCTGCTTTGCTCTTTGCTAACCTGACGACATGTTACTCGCCCTGCTGAGCAGCTGCTCTCTCACTTTCCTTTTACTGTCCAAACACAAACCTGCAGCTCTCCTTCTCTCTGTTTGTACAGCAAACAGGCTGGTCAGGATGTGATCATTCAACTGAAATGGACCATTTAGCCTACACTGTCAGCGGTGGAACGAGTAAGACATGTTAGCTACTCCTGACATAAAACGGCTCATGAATGTTTTTATGTTTGCAGCCATAAACTGTGTAAATAAAAGGCTGAACACACTCAGTGTCAGCAGTAAATGCAGGTGAATTCAGTTCTACTGCTGATGCAGTACAACAACACCGGTTTACTGAAATGAATGTTGACTGGGTCAGAGGAGACAAAGAGCTGGCTGTGGTTATGCCCACTGGTAAAGCCAAAAGGGTGGTGTGCCGTATCAATGGTAAAATCTGTCCTTGTTTTTGGTATGATTTTGTGCTGTTAGAACGCAGATATACAGAAGGTTCTCAGGGTTCTGTTTATGTGTGTGGATGTACTGCTTCCTCAGGTTTTCTGAGGCTCCACTCATGATTAAGTTCTGGCTCCAGATCTGGGTACACTGTGAAGAAAATGAAAAGGAATAATGAAAGTAGAGATGTACACTGAGTTAAAGGAACCTGCCACTTGTTAATAGATCCAGCTTACTAATACTGTCTACACCAGAGATGTTAAACTGGGTTCCTTCTGGTCCACAGCTCTGTAGAGATTAGCGCTTTCCCTCTTCTAACTCTGAATTCAGCTCATGAAGGCCTTGATGATCTGGAGTGCATTTCCTGAACAACGACGCAAGTCACCACAGAACCAACGCAGTATGATGGATCATTAAACTAACGAGCGTCCCACTAATGATTGTTTCCCAAACCCACTGCAGCTCAGTCGGACTACAGGAGTCTGAACCACCTTAGTTTGAACTACAGTGCTGTGACCTGTGTTTTTAATGGAATTTGCAGTGAACCACAGAAAGCTAATGTTAGCCAAAGCATACCAAGGTGTGTAGTTTTCTTGCAGGTTTTCCCATCAATCAAATCGACCAGCCATTTTAACAGATGTTTATGGCAGAACTTACTCCAACTATACAGCATGTATCATTTTTAAGTTATAACTTAAAGCTACTTTGAAACTGTGTTACTTGGTGCAACCAGTTCAATTCTACTAGCTTGTAAACAGTTTTCATTCAAACTAGGCCAAACCTTCATTAAATTAAATCAGTTTACTCAATCCGTCATTAAATTAAATCAGTTTACTCAATCCTTCATTAAATTAAATCAGTTTACTCAATCCGTCATTAAATTAAATCAGTTTACTCAATCCGTCATTAAATTAAATCAGTTTACTCAATCTTTCATTAAATTAAATCAGTTTACTCAATCCTTCATTAAATTAAATCAGTTTACTCAAACCTTCATTAAATTAAATCAGTTTACTCAATCCTTCATTAAATTAAATCAGTTTACTCAAACCTTCATTAAATTAAATCAGTTTACTCAATCTTTCATTAAATTAAATCAGTTTACTCAATCCGTCATTAAATTAAATCAGTTTACTCAAACCTTCATTAAATTAAATCAGTTTACTCAATCCTTCATTAAATTAAATCAGTTTACTCAAACCTTCATTAAATTAAATCAGTTTACTCAATCCTTCATTAAATTAAATCAGTTTACTCAATCCTTCATTAAATTAAATCAGTTTACTCAAACCTTCATTAAATTAAATCAGTTTACTCAATCCTTCATTAAATTAAATCAGTTTACTCAATCCTTCATTAAATTAAATCAGTTTACTCAAACCTTCATTAAATTAAATCAGTTTACTCAATCCTTCATTAAATTAAATCAGTTTACTCAATCCGTCATTAAATTAAATCAGTTTACTCAATCCTTCATTAAATGAAATCAAATCATAATTTTATTAAGTTAAATCAGTTTAATTACTTTTTATTAAATCAGTTTAAACACTGCTTTATTCATTTAAATAAAGTTATTTGATATTAAATTTAATCAGGTGCTGCTGATGAAGCTTCACAGTGAGAGATCAGGAACCAAACCTGTGATTGGTTATTAATAAATAAGCCCCAACTGGTAAAGAACGCAGCTACTAGAGTCGTTACAAGGACCAAAAGTTTGACCACATCTCCCCAATCCTGTCATCATTACACTGACTACCTGTTAAATGTGGTGTAGAGTATAAGATCCTCCTCTTAACGTATAAATCAGTAAATGGCCCCACAGTGTCTTAGTGAATTAGTTCAGTCATATGAACACACACATACAAAATAACAGCCTGAGAGTTCTTAGAGTTAGAAAAACCACAGCAGGTGGTCGAGCATTTTCTTACGTACCCCCGAATTTGTGGAATCATCTCCCAACCTCTGTTCAGGATTCGGACACACTCTCTACATTTAAAACTAGACTCAAAACTATAAAACTCTGTTTGCACAAACATTCTGCTAATATCAGTTGTTGCACTATTAAATCACTAATATCTCTCCATAAACAGACCTGTCCTGTTAATCAATCTCTCTCTCTCTCTCTCTCTCTCTATCTGTCTCTTTCTCTCTCTCTCTCTCTCTGTCTCTCTCTTTGAGTGACGTTTTGCCTGAGTCACCAAATGGGAGCCACCAGAGCTGCTAGAGTCACCAGAGCTCCATCTCCGTTGGCTCGTCTGCCCCATTTTGACCACCATGGAGCTTCACGCTGTACAGCACTGTGTAAACCTCACCCTCATGAACTGACCGTCCTGCTGCTGCATGAACTCGAACTATCTAATTAACCATTTCTCCACCTGTTTTTCCCGTTTTGTATTCTAATATTTTTGTTTGCTGTCCAATGTGGTCCAGAGGAGGATGGGTTCCCCTTCTGAGTCTTGGTTCCTCTCAGTGTTTCTTCCTGTTGCGCTTAGGGAGTTTTTCCTTGCCACTGTCACCATGACGATGCTCATGGGAGCTCGGACCCAGATTTTTCTGTAAAGCTGCTTTATGACAACACCTGCTGTAAAAGCGCTGTATAAATAAATAAATAACTGATTTGAATGTGATCTTCTACTCTTCTTCAGCTGTTAGTTTAACGTTTTAAAAAAACAATAACTGGATAGATTTACTCCTCAAATAAACTTTGTTATTATAAATTTATTATAAAACAATAATAACTTGTTATTTGTTATTATTTGTGTACTGTAAATAATTTTCATGGCCGTCTTTGACTTCACAGTGAATTGTGTTGGTTTTTACGCACAGTGAGGACATGAGCTTCTTCATTATCTCTCTTTCTTTACCACAGTAACTTACAGACCTTCACAGTAACAGTTACAGTTCATTATCCAGATGTACTGAACAGAATCTTTAGGAGAACTGATCATGTGTTCCTCACTGCTGGATCAGTTATTCACAGATAAAGATTACTGATCATCTACACCAGGTGTTTCTGACTGTATTTCTCTACACACTGTAACTGTCACGTTCCATCTTTCTGCTGTTTCTCTCTTTTCTTCTCTCAGTTTGTTTGTTCTCTCTGTCTGTCTGTCTCTCTAAGTGGCTGAGAACCTTTGTGTTGGTTTCAGTCCATGAGCTCTGAAGTCCTCAGAACACTTTGTGTTCATTCTGATCTTCTGATGATCATATTCACTTTTTAAAGTGGGTAAAGTATCAATATTTATATATTAATACCAACATTAAAGTACATGCTGTTGTTTTGACCTTCGACAGTCCAGAAACCAAAATAAGTAAAACACGGTATCTACAGGTGAACCAGACCTGCTGGAGGTTCAGCCACATTCCAGACTTTGTACGTCATCAGTGACGTGGTGGGTGATCCGATAACAAGTGTCAGATTATAGAGCTTTTTACCACCAGTGTCCTCACAAGAACAGCCCCCTCAGAACAGGAGGAAGAACCACTGAGAGGAACCAACACTCTGAAGAGGAACCCATCCTCCTCTGGAACACACCGGATAGATAAACCATAACACAAAAATGATCAATAAGCATAATTATACAGTTGAGATGTAATCAGAGTGGTTCAGAGTGGTTTGGTGTGAAACACTCTGTTCTAGATAAACTTACTGAGTCAGAACTGTTCACAGTGGTGGTGATAGGAACCAGACGTCCACCTCTAAAAGCTCCCTCACAGAAAGTTCCTACAGTAAATGGTTATGAATTCACTGCCTGATGACTGAGACACTGTTTTATGATAGTTTTGAAATCTTAATATTTTTGAGGTACACTGGTGGATTTGTGTTGTCATGGCGACCCCTGGTTCCTATTACTCTGAATCACTCTGAATCTCACACAATGAATTATGGGGATGTTCCACTGAAAAATGAGCTCCACTTTGACACACCCATATTACTGCAGTCCTCTTGCTCCCTCTGCTGGCCAAACAGCAATATGGTGCCTGGCAGTTTACAGTCTGTGCTTTTTATGTTTACTTTGCTGCTCAAACAGAAAATAAATAAATGTAAAGTGTATTTATTACTGACATTTGAAAATGTATTGTTCCTAAAGTGTTTAAGTGTTTTAACTTCATTTTGTAATGAAACAGTATATTTGAATTGTAACTCATACATATACAAATACATGTCCATTTATTTATTTACCATGGTGGTGCTTTCGGTTGGTAATTTCCTGCTTCGAAAGAAAGCCTATAACAATAAATAAATAAGAAAAACAAACAAACAATGGAATAGATAAATCCAGGATCAAACAAATTAAACAGAAAATAAATAACAAATAACAAAATAAAACAGAAGCAAAAAATAAATTAGTAGCAAAGAAATAAAAATTGTGTTTTATTTATTTATGCACTTATGTAATACAAAATTTGTTTATTTATGTATTTGTTTATCTTGAGATTATTTATATAGTTAAAGTAAACAAAAAAATAAAAAAAATATATATAAATTTGGGACATAAAACCATCAATAAATAAAGAAATATATGCTTTATTTGTTTATGCATTTACACATTCTAAATTTACATATTTCTTCTTTCTAGATGTATTAATTATTTATGAAAAATAATTACTAAAAATAAACAATAACAAATAAATATTCTATTTAATTATGCATTTACATTAGTATAAATTAATTTATTTATGTATTTGTTTATTTTTAGATTTATTTATTTTATGTGTTTAAAAAGTAAATAAATACATATGGGACATAAACCCATAAGTAAATGTTTTATTTATTTATGTATTAATGTAATTCTACATTTATTTGTTCATGTATTTTTTTTTACATATAGATAAATATATGAATGAAGAATTAAATATATGAATGAATAAATAAAAACATTTGGGAGATATATCCATGAACAAATACATGTTTTATTTATTCATACATTTATGTAATTCTATTTTTATACATTTACATGTTTATGTATATATAAATCTATTTATTTATGTATTTAAAAATAAACAAGTAAATTAATCTGGCACATAAAACCATAAATAAATAAATACATGCATTCTGAGGGCAACTTATTCAGTGACTTCATTCTAGCTCATGTAGAACTGACCGTATCTCAATATAACTTATTTTGATATGAACTCTCTGACCAACACGCAGCAAGACTGTCAGCTACTACAAACTGTACAGTGTCCCTCACAACTTTTTTGGGTATTGGGTTGTATCTATCTATCTTTGCTGGCAGGTCACAGCTCCAGAAAAGACTTCAGAACTGGACATGATCTCCAGCAGTTTTTACATCTCAATGTCTAGACAGAGAAAACAAGACCTAAATAGACCATAAATACACAAACACTACTAGTCTTATTATCAGTTAGTAAAAGCTTTTCTTGCCTGTAGCAGGTGTCAAATCCTCCTCTGGATAATAAACTATGCTACTATTGCTTTCTGATCCAAAAGTAAAGTCATGCCAGGAGAGCTGCTAGGTGCAGCTCCCAGAACTCCATGTCCCAGAAGCCCTAGCGATAATCAGTGCTGACTGGTGGCACCTGGGGAGTGCTGCATAAAAGCTTGTACAAACAGCAGCTCAGCATTACGCCTTTGTAGAAGGGTAACTGGCACAGTACTTCAGCCCAGATGGGTAGAAAGAAAGAAAGAAGGAAGGAAAGAAAGAAAAAGAAAGTAATAAAAGAAAGTAATCAAAAGAAGGAGCATGAAGTGGACAACAGAAAAGAAAAGACAAGAAAAGAAAAGACGAGAAAAGAAAAGAACAATATCCAAAGTAAAAGACAGTCTTAAGGGAGGTCGGTGAGCTTGACTCACCTTTGTGCCCTCTGGAGGTTGAGGGTGGTTTTGTGTTCTTTTTAGTTACCCAGTTCTTTTCCCATCGCTGCGTGACACAGTGGTAGCGCTCCGCTCCCTCATACGATAGGTTGCCTGGTCTAACTCAGTGTCCGCTCACACCAAACATATCCATTTCACTTTATTACCTCATACCAGTAAGTAATCTACACATTTCAATAACAAATACATTACTGAACAAACACCCAAGAGATCTGCAGAGCGATGGGCAGCCCTATCCACAGCACCCGGGGAGCAGTTGGGGGTTAGGTGTCTTGCTCAGGGGATCAAACCGGCGACCTTCCGGTCACAAGGCTGGAAAATTGTATTCATTACTTGTAACTTTGAATGGTTTCCTGAACTGTTACTGTCAGTGGATTTCCCTTTAAGTTAGCAGAACCCTGTGTTAGCTTAGCCATCCAATATCCAAAATATCCTGACCACTGAAGAACAGGGTAACAAAGTATCAGAGAAACAGATGGACTACAGTCTGTAACTGTAGAACTACAGAGTGGAACTATGTGGTCAGTGGAGCTGATACAGGGGACAATGAGTGTAGATACAAGGAACTGCATGTGCACTTAATGAAGTAGCTCATCTGTATATATTTTATAGGGTCTTTACAGTGAGATGATCAGACGCCACAGCAGAAGATACAGAAACCCTTCATTATGAAGAGAAACCAAAAGGAAAAGAACAGGTGTCTTTCTCTTTCTTCACAAAGTCTCTTCTGTTCACTATTAATGCTGTCTAACTTTTATTATCTAGAAATAGTAGAGAGCTGCCTTCATGTGTCTTATTATTATACTTTAAATATAATAAAAAATGAAATATTGTGTATATTACATTTCTAAATGCTTATTTTTTTATTTTATTTTTTATAGTGTTCCTTAGAGCAGTTTGTAAATAAGTCATGTTTATAATCCATAATGTTAGGATAACTCAGTTCATACAAAGTGTATTCTGTAGATTAAATAATGGCAATTTGAAAAACTGGCATCTAATTTTGCTAAATATTTTCAGTGAATTTTATTTAAATGTATCCAATGTAACCATTCATTCACAGTTTTCAGTCTGTTGTCAATGAGGAAACATCCAGTACACTAAACAATTTCAGCAATACTGTAGATTATCATGTGGAAATTGGAATAATTCATGCTCAGGTAATAAACATAGAAGTGCAGATTCTGTTCTCTATTTAATCACAGTTTGTAATTTTGGTTTAATACCTTTAATTTATAGACCATAATCTATAGACCTTCTGTAGTCTTTATACAGTGAGATGGCTGGTTCAGAAAGACTCATCAGGAAAAGAGCAGGTGTTTTTCTCTACTTTCCTGCTAAACATCATGACTCATTAAACGTATTAATTACTGAACTTATGGGTTAATAATGTACCTCCCAAATGGTTTGATGTGTTAGAGAGCAGGAAAGCACAGCATCAGGCAGGACTGCAGGACAGTGACATCACATATTTTAGATTCTTCAATGTAGCCACCTTTTGCTTTGATGACAGCTTTGCACACTCTTGGCATTCTCTCAGTCAGCTTCATGAGATAAACACCTGGGATGGTTTTCAAACAGCTTTGAATGAGTTTGCAGAGGCACATTATGGGGTTTGAGGTTTGCATGACTGCACTCGAGGACACGTTGCAATTTTCTGGATTGATTGATCTTCATGTCTTGTTGCTCTTTACTTAGGTGACTGATTCTTGCCATAATATGGATTAGAAAAGTAGCCAAATAGGGCTATTTACTCTATAGAACTGTGTACCAACTCTACATCCACACAACACAACTGATGGGTTAATTTAGAAAATAGAGAACATTTTGCAACATCCACTGAGAAATATCTGACACACAGCTGGTCAGTCTGTGTACAGAATCTTGATCATCAAAAGCAATGGAAATGTATAATTGTGTGTCATCACCATAGCTATGAATTTTTTTATTATCATGACATCACCTAGAGGCAGCATGTACAAGGAGAAAAGCAAAGGCCCTAAAACTGTACTTTGAGGGACTCCACAAGAAATACCAAATAATTTTAATTAATGATTTCCTATTGAAACCATGAACTGCCTATTACCTAAATATGATCTAAAACATTCTAAAACTGTGCCTAAGAGGCCGGCCCAGTATTCAAGACGCTGGATTAAAATCTTGTGGGCAACAGTATCAAGGCTGCACTAAGATTTAATAAAACCAGAATAGAAGGATTTTGTGCATTAGGGTTGAGCCTGAGGTCATTCATAACGCAAGTCAATGCTGTCTCTGTACTATGGTTAGAACCAAAACCTGACTGTAACTTCTCATATAATTTGTTTGCTATTAGACACACATTTAATTGTTTGAAAACATTTTTTCTAAGACATTATTTAAAAAAGGTGGGTTTGAAATTGGTCTAAAATGATTTACTACAGAACAATCTATGCTACTCTTTTTTTAGCAGAGGCTTCATCAAGGCAGTTTTAAAAGCATCTGGAAAAACACCAGCTGACAGAGAACAATTTACAATAGATAAAACGTCATTGTGAACACAATCAAAAACTAGGAACAGGGTCAAGATCACATGTGCACAAATTTAGCTTGTTTACAACAGTTTATATCAGGTCTATTTTATTTTGAAAATGAATTGCGAATTCTTCGTTTAGAACATAAATCATCATGAGATGTACTAGCAGAAAAGCTGGGGTTAATTAGTCAGTTTATGGTGGAGAAAAGGATTTTGGTATTATCTTTGTGTCTATTAACTAGAGAGGTATGACTGTCTGGATATTTTCATAGCATTATTATAGATTGAGATCTGACCTTTAAAAAAATCCTAATATACCTGTAGTAGAACTGAATCATGCCACTCCTCCTCCTCGTCTGCCCTGTCTTACTGCATGCATAAATCTGTAGTTTTCAGGAGCAGCTTCAAGTAGAGTTGCTGCGCTGTTATCACTGAGCCACGTTTCTGACAGAAACATAAAATCAAGCTTATGCTCTTTAATAAGATCTTGAATCAGAAGTGTTTTGTTATTTAGTGAGTACTGAGTTATTGAGTAAAGCAAGGTTTAATTTTCTGCTCTCTACACTATGTGTTTGGGTGGGACGGGTCTTTTTAAGGGGTATACGAATTAAATTATTGAAGTTTTGACCACACATGTTTTCCTTTAATTTATTAATTGTATGGGGTTTAATAATGCTAATGACAATATTGGAGCAAGTTACTTCTAGAGGCATCTACATTTGGATGTTTTAATACAGAGATTCCAATTATAAGAACACTCTCCTGAGTCTCTGTTCGATGCACTGAAGCAGGCAGAGAGCTTTGAACCAGTTACTGGACGGAAAATCCAGCAGAGAAAGGATTGGTAAAGACTTTCTCTTTCCCTGGCCACACTGGCTTCCCAGCCCTTCTCCGGTGCAGGCATAAAAATGGGCAATACGGGTTTTTAGATTGTGGAGCTCAGTCTGCTGCTTCAGGAGAGTCCTGAACTGCTGTTCCAACTGCTGCAGCTTTCTGCTCAGCATCTAGAGATCGCATTCAGTGGCACCAGCCATTTTCTCATGGTCCAAAGAAAGGATTTAAGGTTAGTTAAAAAACTGAAAACACAAACAAAAGAACAATGTTATAAGGGTGCAGAAATAAGTTACATATTACAAGATACATATTCAGTAGAAGAAAGTAATGTGAAAGATTAATAACAAGATAAAAAAGTAAAATATATCAAACAGTAAGTGAGCAAACACAAAAAAGTGCATCAGCCTTGCACATGTGCAAAAAGTATAAAAAAAAAACATTACTGACATATAAAGCTATAAACAGCCTTACTACCTGCCTGAACCTAGGTCTTATTATGCACCATCTCACCCACTTAGATCACAAGGCGCTAGCATACTATTAATAGTTACATCAGGGGTAAAGCTTTGGGATAACCTTCCAGTCAGTGTTCAGGACTCAGACACAGCATCAGTCTTTAAATCTAAGCTAAAACCTACTCTACTCTACTGTTTATTCATGCATTTGTTAATTAGTTTTGCCCATTTGATAAAATGTGCAGATCTGGGGGTTTGTGGTCATAGACTATTATGGTAAGAAGAAAACGTTGGTGCTGTTGTCCTGCTCCTCTCATGTTCACTCAACTTTTTTGATGGTAGAGCAGAGGGTGCTGGTATCTCAGGGAGTGCTCAAAAAGCTAGACCTGTTGAAGTCACTGCTGCATTCTGTTAACACTGTATACTGTAATCAGTCTCTCTTAACAGAACTAACTGTCTGCATGTTCTTTGCTGAGCTGAACAACTGCCTATCCTGTGCAGTCTGACACTGTTGCTCAATCTGCCTCGATTGGGTATCCTCTGTTCATCCACCCTCTGGACCAGTTTGACCACCATGGAGCTTCCTTCTGTTCAATGCTGTGCAGAATGCCTCACCTTCATACCACTCCCCCTCCTGAAGATATTGCTACTTGCACAGACTTAAATTATTTGATCATATACATTGCTTCCCCTGCCTCACAATACTCTTTAGCCTTTCACAATTTCATATTAACAGTCATGAGATTAATTTGAATAGATCTATGCAAAAACAGGTTAGTTACTTTATTCTGTTTTTCCCATATTCACAATTTTAATGAATATAAATTTCTGTTCAAATTGCTTTTGTGTTATTGTTTGGCTTTCTGGTGTGGAAGATGGGTTCCCATTTTGAGTCTTGGCTCCTCTCAGAATTTCTTTAACATCTATTGTAGGAAGTGCTATATAAATAAATTTGACTTGATTTAGTTCCTGGATTGATTATTTCATATTTCATCTATTTTCACTTTCATTCTTGTTTTTTCCTTTACATTTGATTGTTTTCAACAAAAGTATATTGGTTCCTTTGCTAAATATATTTTAGAAAAGTAAAAGTATTCCATCCATGACAGTTTATGAACTGAAAATAATTGACTACACTGCTTTCAAACTGAGCTCCTGAATAAGTTTGAAGAGTACACTCACAAAAAACAGACTCAAGATCAGATCTCAAGTCTTCTTTGTAATTTGCATGGAAAAAGATTCAAGATATAGGGTATCATGTGTATAGCATTTAGAGACCCTATTTTCTTCATCATTTTTGCAGGTAGTAGATGTAAGAGGGCTCTCCAGCACTGCCACAGGTTGGAAGTTTGTCCAGAAATACCAGAGACCTGGGCCTGCATTGTAGATCATTCAGGAAAGTTTATACCAACAGGATTTTGAAGTTTGTCAAAGATGCTATTTTACAAAAGCTTTGACCTTGCTCTGGGATTTCTTTTGTCTCCATCTTTGAATGCTGTCACTAGTGGGGTACCTTTTGTAAATAAGCTACCCCTGGAGATAAATGCAACTAATTCATATATTTACCTCTACCAGGAATGAAGAGATGCAGGCACATTACTCCAACCCTCAAGGCACTGCACTAGCTATGAATTAACAACAGTATTGACATTAATGTGCTTCTTATTGTAGTTAAAGCTCTGAATGGCATTGGACCAAAATACTCTGCTGAACTTCTTGAAGTATACAAATGCAATAGGCCTTTCGGATCACTCAGGACCAGTCAGTTAGTAGTGCCCTGAATTTGAACCAAAGAAGATGAGGCAGCATTCAGTCATTATGCTGTTAACTGCTGGAACTCCCAGATTAGGTCAGATCTGCTCCACTCCTGATTACTGAGGTACAGCTCTTTCAATGAGGAGATTGCTGATTGTAGAGCTGATCTCAGAATTTCCCAAGCTTTTCTCCCAAGATTACAGATAGCAAGTCTGCCAATAAAGTGAAATTGTAACAGATTATACAAAAAGAAACATATATGATGTTTGCATTTATTCCACTCAACTGAAATGTTCCCCAAATTAAAGAAAATTACAGAAACATCGAAAAGTTTGTTCTACTTATCTAACCATCACTCCTCTTCAATCAATATGCAATTCACACATTCTTGACTTCATTATAATCTTTGGTGCAAGCACAGATCAATTAGCCATTCATCCCCAGAGCACAGCAGTCTTATATCATGACCTAATTTCATATGAAAATCTATGAAAATTCACTTTAGTCACAATTTATCTTAATCTCAACCCTATCGTGTGAAGTTTAAAATAACATGCTCCATAGCTAGTAGCTTTATTGAAAACTTCCCAGAGCTACCAGCTGTCCAACCTACTTAATTAGATATTATGACTGGATAGCTTTATAGAATACAGAAGGGCACTTACTGCAGTACACTCAACTTCTCTCTTCTCACTAAAAATAAAAAGAGTATTCCTAGAATATTATTTAGCAGTCTTTTACCTGTGCTTCATTTTAGTGGTGATTATAAGCAATGAGAAGTGTTTGTTTATTATTATTAAAGAATGTCATTTAGAGAGTCCTTCATTCATTACATTGAATTTTGCTTGTTGGATCTGATACTGTAAACTGTGGCGTGGTATTACATTGTGTTTTCCACAATGGCAATTAATGTGCTTGTTTCTTTTTTAAAGGGACAACTCTGATTATACCCATTATCAGTTTCTGTTTTATATTTTCTCTTATTTTTCTTATTCATCTATGTTTGCTTTTCTAGTATTTTAGTCTTTTATATTTACAGCGTTTAGCAGATGCTCTTATCCAAACAGCTTTTTTGTCTACTCAGAGAATTTATCTGTACAAATAGGTTAGAGTACAAACTACCCCTGAGCTCAGAATACTGCTAGAAACAAAATCCTGTGTTGATACCTAGAAAAATGATACATAATTAGAAACAGTGCAATGCAAGACATTTCAATACGTACCTGATTGCTGTTTTATTTTGCTATGGTTTTTAGCATTTTTACCATTTTGCTATTATTGACTGTGTTTTTATTGCTCTCGCTCCGTTTGTTTCTTATGAGCTGTGTGCCTGTGACTTATATTCAAAACCAAGTCTGCATGACATGAGTGCCCCCTGCCTTCTGAAGCCTGTTGGGACTGCAATGGTAGTGGCAAGAGAAATACTGATAAATATTCTACACGAGTGTTGGGCTTTCTGGCCTTTTTTCTGTCCTTTGCAGGAGCCTCTTAAATGTGGTCAGTGTAGCACACCTGACCTTCTTCTCCATAGAGCAGAATGAATAGACTCACTTGCCAGTTAACACTAAGAAGACAGTATGCAACAACAGAAATCAATTTATTATAGAAATATTTGGGGTATACTTGATGGTTAACACTAAAAAGACTATGCCATGGAAACAGAATTATAGAAGTTTTTTTTTCCATCTGAAGGAAAATTTTATAGTAATAGTCTTATTCATAGTAATTGTCTTAGTCTATTTGAATTTCTGCTACAAGGTACATGCATAATTACTAACTTACAATATTTAATTAAAATAATAAGACAAAAACAATGTAGAATATACATTGTGGTGGCCATCTCTAATAAAGCTAACAGCATATCACAGAGCAACAATTAAATCATCAAAGTAATATGTTTATTGAAACTCACAGCTGGGAAGAAGCTCAAAGTAAGAACCCAGAAAGGCCAAATTTACATGAGGTTATACAGTCCCCAAAAGTGGAGTTACATATCATTGGGCAAAAGAATGAAGAAGGTACAAAACATTGGTTGCACATAACTGTGACATAACTAACCAAAAGTGTTAATATATGCACATAATAAATCTCTTGAGGAAATAAAGATCAAACCTAGGCCTAATGTGTAAGGAGTAGCTGATTTGTTACAATCCAGCACATTCCTTGCACACACAAGAAAGAACAGAAAAAGTTCCCTCTGAACGTATGAGTAATATATATGGTGTCACAGCAGCTCAGAACAAATCACCATGCCAACCTTGGATAGAATAAGCAGGAAAAACTTTGTATTTACATTTAAGGTTGTTCTTGGGTTGATGACAGAGGCCTAATCAATAGTGTCAGCCTTTGGAAGTTTTTTTTAATTCTGGATCAGATACATATCTGATTTGTGGCCATGTGACCTGAATAAAAACACTCAAATTGCAGAGGTATGTGCATCCATCAACAAGCATGTTCTGCAAAATCCATGAGCCAGTAATCCAAAGACTCAAACACTGGGAAATCCGAACAGAGAAAGACAGTATAACAAACAAAAAAACCAACACTGGATAGGGCAGTGAAAGCTTGCCACATGGTACAATGGGTCATGCTCAAGTTTTAAAACTGACAACTAGAGTGTAAATGGTGCCTGAATAAACTAGTGGAATTCCAACCTGCCTGGACAGATAGCTTTATAGAAACAAAGACAAGTGGCAGCAAAGATGGTGCTCATTGTACTCTCAACTGAAGGTGATCCAAATCCAAATAAAAAAAATCAGAATGTCAAAATAGAACATTTTATGAATGTTTTGGTGTCTTCTAACTAGTCACAAAATGTGAAAAGGTCCACATCATCTACTGTGGCTTTTTGTGGTCTTATTTGGGTTTAATTTAATGCAGCAAAGGTAAACCAAAACAAAAATGACACTGAGGTGTGCAAAGAAAATGAACAGTGCAAGTTCATTAAAATTATTCTTGATTCTGCATGATGCAACAATTTATGAGGCAGATATTAAGTTGAAAAACACATGCCTAGTAATATTTATAAAAAAAGAAACTGCAGGAATAAAGCTCAGAAAATATATACTGCGAATATGTTATACATCAATACATAGTCAGACAATAAGACCTTGATAATCTCTTCTACAACTGAAGCCTGACCAAAATACTAAACCATGTTTTCTTCTATTCAGTGAGAACAGCATAACTCAACTCAATCCATGACTAACACAGAAGTCCAATAACAATTCACCATTTAAGTTTAGAGCAGGCATTCCCAATCACCCTCTCCAGGTTTCCCAGTCATTGCAAACATGAGCACTGAAGTCTCCCAGCAAGACTATGGAGTCTGTAGGTGGGGCCCTTTCCAGAGCCCACCCACTCGCTCCAAGAAGGTTGAATACTCTGAACTGTTGTTTGGTGCCTAGGCACACCCAGTCAAGAGTTTTCCTCCTTGCGATGTTAATTTTTTATTGAGGCGACCCTCTCGTCCATCAGGGCAATTTCGAACTGTACATCAGCCAGCTGGGGACTTGTGAGTATCCCCACACCCACCCACTGCCTCTCACTCTGTGCTACTCCTGTGCTACTTTGTGCAAACTCCCTTATCAAGGAGTTTGGTTCCAGAGCAGGCATTGTGGGTGGAGATGAGCCCAGCGATATCTACTTGGTACCTCTCAACCTTCTGCACAAGCTCTGGCTCCTTCCCCCCGTGAGGTTACATTGCACATGCCAAGAGCCAGTTTCCAGTGCAGGAGTCTGTGCCGCCAAGGTCCTCCTTGCCACCTCCCACCACCTATATGGCACTGCACTGGTCCCCCATGCTGGATCTTGTGGGTGGTGGGCCCACTTGGTCCCCCCCACGTTGCATTTTTGGGCTGAGCCCGGCCAGGTGACGTGGGCTCCCCTGCAACCAGGTGCTTGCCAAGAAGTACTAACCCTAGTCCTGGCTCCGGAGGTAGGTCCATGTAACCCATTTCCCAGGCAGAGTACACAGTCTGTTGTGTCCCTTAATCATAAGAGGACTTTGAAACATCGAATCATGCATGTGTCTTAAAATTTGAAAGTCTGAAGCTCCTCCCACACTGAGCAATGATGCAGTTTCTTTCAGGTGTGAATCCGCTGGTGACTCTTGAGGGCACCACTTTCTCTAAAACTCTTCCCACATTCAAAGCAGTAATACGGTTTCTCTCCTGTGTGAATGCGCTGGTGTCTTTGAAGATTACTCTGTACAGTAAAACTCTTCCCACAATCTGAGCACTGATACGGTTTCTCTCCTGTGTGAATGCGCTGATGTATTTGGAGACTACTTTGTACAGCAAAACTCTTCCCACACTCTGAACAGTAATACGGTTTTTCTCCTGTGTGAATGCGCTGGTGTTTTCTGAGGTCACTACTTTCTCTAAAATTCTGTCCACAGTCTGTGCAGTGATAAGGTTTCTCTCCTGTGTGAATGCGCTGGTGTATTTGGAGATGATTCTGCGTAGTAAAACTCTTCCCACACTCTGAGCAGTAATACGGTTTTTCTCCTGTGTGAATGCGCTGGTGTTTTCGGAGATTACTCTGTATAGCAAAACTCTTCCCACACTCGGAACAGTAATACGGTTTCTCTCTTGTGTGAATGCGCTGGTGTGATTGGAGATGACTCTGTTGACTAAATCTCTTCCCACACTCGGAGCAGTGATACGGTTTCTCTCCTGTGTGAATGCGTTGGTGTTTCTTGAGGGTACCACCTTCTGTGAAACTCTTCCCACACTCTAAACAGTGATACGGTTTCTCTCCTGTGTGAATGCGCTGGTGTGTTCTGAGATGATTCAATAAGGTAAAACTCTTTCCACAGTCTGAGCAGTGATACGGTTTCTCTCCTGTGTGAATGCGCTGGTGTGTTTTGAGACTACCCTGTGTTGTAAAACTTTTCCCACACTCTGAGCAGTAGTGAGCTCTTTTTTTGCCTGTAATCTTTTGTGTTGGTTTGCAAGGTGAGTTCATGTGAAGAGCAGCAGAGGAAGTTTTCTGAATGCTGGAGCTCCTGGACATCATATTCTCACATTCAGCCTTAATTAAGTTTAGCAGCCTCTTCATGTGTTTGTGGATGTTACTTAGATATGTGCAGGAAGGCACTTGGTCATCCGGAGCAGGAGATCATTCTGGAGGAGAACAAGGGTAAAAAAAACACACTGGTTAATCAGAAAGTATAGTAGATCAGGAAAAAATGGACATGTTTGTCTCCAAAACATTTTTTTTACAGAGGTAACAGCATAAGTTATAAGCTTTTTACTGCAAATGACAGCCACAGACATTTTTAAACTGAAGAAGACAATGTATCTTCTCACTGTAGACTGCTATTCCACACATGTGCCATTGACTTGTGTGTGCATGCAGTTGAAATCTTATTACTTCATGGACCACATTACCCACAAACTAACAGAGACAAGCAGAGTGATGAACTCTTTTCCTAATCAGATTTACAGAGAGATGGCCAGGACTGCAAAGTGCAGAGTATCGACAGCAATGAAAACAAATTATTAAATTCTTCAGGTCCTCATTCAGAGCCAAAATTTAAAGAAACAATTTGATGCAATTGAGAAAATAACACATACTGCACTGACCTTGGTCTAAACAGCCAAAGAGAAATCTATATTAGTGGTCAGAGCACAGAAGGCATATTCAAATGTAGATGACAAATGGTCTAAGTTTCCACTGATCAAGGCAGTCAAAACTGCCTAATACAAATACAGAGATACAGCAACTGTCCTCAAATGAAATGTTCCCCCATTTGGAGGCGACTCCCAACCTTTACTAACCACAACTCAAAGTATCAAATACTGCAGCTCCCAAAACAATCTGAAAAACTTACTCAAGATAACCCCCCACCTGTGGCTATTTATGACAAACTTGAATTTCAATCTGAGTATGTTTTTAAGAAAAGTTATTTTTTAAGTTAAAAATGAGTGTATGCTTAAATATATAATATACATTAAATATACTGTATATAATATATACAATACACAAACTTTGAAGTGAGACTGATCGTTAATTAATAACAAATTGTCAAATTATTCAGTGCACCTGAACAAGCTTCTCAACTCCACTCATCTTCTAATTTGTACATTATTGTTTCCAGTAATAAATGTTATAAAGGAAAGAAAAGAATATAGTAAGTAAGACTAACAGTATGCACACTGGTTTAACAGTAAGAGTACTAAAACGATTTATTTATTCCTTCCTTGAAGAAAATACATAAAACACACCAGCTAAAACAATAATGTACATGTACAAAAGTATAAATCTACTTTAAGGGCTGAGAAACAGGATGGCCTCATGATCATGTATTAAGTCAGGCTGATCTTGAAAGATGATAGGTTGTTCTCCACAGGGCTGGGATTGTCAGGTTCTTAACAACACACCAGCTTATTAACTTGTTCATATTAAATGAATGGATGCCTAAATAAATGAGTAGTATTTGCTGTGCACTTGACTTTTTCAACACCTCTGTCATCATACCGGTCCCTAGAAAACAGATCATCTCCAGTCTGGTTGTCTACAGACCAGCTTCCTTGAACTCTGTAGTCATGAAGTGTTTCAGACACTCATACTACAGTGCATTAAAACCTTAACTGACACTCTCCACTCTTAGCTGGTCTCATCTCAAAACAAAGACGAGTTCACATAAGAAGATGAAGTAAGGAATTTGGGGAGCTAACACCTGGAGTCAAACTTATCATGAAAAATAATGTGGTTAATTAGCTCAATCTCACATTATTCAACTAAAATCGATGACCAAATTAGTTGGCAAGTAATTTAGTAGTCGATTGCTCTGTAACATCATTACACGTCTTCCTCACGCTCACTAGGAACCTTTTTACATTACCGCTGGAGAGTTAACAACAGTGTGATGGCTGCCTCAAAAACAAAATCCTCAAAAGTGCAGGAGCTAAACTCAGAAAAAAAGGTTCTCAGTTGTGCTATTCATAAAGTCCACCTTAGCTGGCATGAGAGCACATCCTCCATGCTGGAGCATCTGAAGAGGAAACTTGTTGGCTCACTGGATGAAGAAGATTCATCTTGGTAAGATAAGCCACGTGCCAAACTGCATACTAGCACACTAAATAGTGTGTAAAAATAGTGTATATACCATTAGAAGTGCACTCATTAATGTAGTATGTGAAGTGCAGAAGTGTGTGGTTTGGGATGTTGCAAAAGTTTTGCTAGCAAGTTAGTTAGCTAATGTTAAGTGTTAAATTCCATCCTACTTCATGTTCTGAGCTGAGCCGTAACATTTGTGTTTTTGAAATGCACATTCTCTTGATTCGTTAAAGGAGCTGGAACAGAGAAGCTAGTAGCTATTATTCACAGCGACCCTGTTCACTTTCCAGATAACATTTACATTTGTAAACATTGCATCGTTGTCTTTACGTCTATGGGAGGCAAATCCGGCCAAAAAAAGAAATACAACAATAAAACGTAAACGCAAACCTCTTTTTGCCATTTAATTTTTCAAACATTTGCACAAATATCCTGGCAAAATTGAAAATGAAATTAAATACCTACATTTGCAATTTCGTTTTTCACATGAGCACGAGCCATTTGTGACAAAAAAAAATTAAACTAAAACTGCTATTTGTCATTTCATTTTAGTCATTATTCTGGTATTTCATGATCATATCTAAAATGAAAAAGCGAATAGAAAAAGAAAATCCAAGCTTCACTTTGGCTTTGGCTTTTCTTCATGAAATACAGAATATGTATATATGTATGTGTGTATAAACTAAAATCAAAATGCAAAGTGTATGTTCTTATTTCTTTTTTAGCAATAGGCTGCATATCTAACAAAATGGAAATGCAAAATGGATAAAATCAACAGCAAAGTGACAGTTTGTGATTCAATTTTCAGCGTGGATGCACTTTAAGTGTCAGAATGAAAAGACTAATGCAAACGAACATCGACGCCACCTGCTAGTGATTTACTTTTCATTTGTCACTTTGCTTTTCGTTTTCAAGTTGACCAACATGCAAATATATGTTAATTAGCACTAGGTGGGGCTACATTTTAGGACATCCTCAGACCTCAGAGTCAGAACGGGATCATTCCTCAAGCTAAACGACTTCGGGTCTCGAGAAAAACCATCGTCATGACTCAGATCTGGTGAAACTGAACATCAGACCAAATGGCCTCTGAGAAAAGGTATCAGACCAAACGCAATCCTGGTCGAGCATAGACTGGTTTGTGTAACTTAAACTACTGTGTATTCTCAATATAAATGTCAGTATTTCTGAGGCTGTTTGGTCTGATGTAAAATGCCTTTAGCAAACGGTTAGGACCATAATCAAGTAGTTTAAAACAGCCAGAGCTGTAGCGAACCTACATGAAAGAAAACAACCTCATGGTAAGTACAGCCACACCTCAGTTCAGTACATTGTAGGATCTGTGATGGTTTGAGGGTTTTCATTCCTCCAATGGCCCAAGGGACCCTGTTAGGTGACACTGCCTTATAGACTCTATAAAATACCAAGAGAGTTTAAATGAAAATCTGGCTAAACAGTTTAGCTCTGTTGTTGGCCGCTTGTTTAGCATTTGTAACGGGATAGCCGAGCGCTCGTCACCAGACAGATCAAAATAATCTTCCTTCTTAAATTATGACTATTACAAAAACTGCGGTCGTGCTTTTCCAGCAGATAAAAACAGCTCACCAGACACTTTCTCCCACTCTCCCATGACAGATTTGTGAAATGTTCCACTGTTTGTCGAGGGTTTGTCATGTTCAGACCATAAAGGATAGTTTAAAACAACAATTAATCACCCAGGAGTAAAAATCTGCCTTCAACTTTATCGCGATATGTATCGATATCGAATTATATGAATTTTGTTTAACGTTATAACATTTTTTGCCTTATCGCCCAGCTCTACTTACACATCCTGTACTTGGCCAGGAAAGATTCTGATTCTAAAAGAGGCGTTAAAAGTGGTAATACTGCTTGAGTTCAATAAGCTTAAAGAACAGGGGGGAAAAGGCCTCCCCACCCAAACTAAAGCAGCAGCCCATCACCCAAACTAAACCAGCAGCAACCCCACCCAAACTAAACCACAGTCCCTACCCAAACTAAACCAGTAGCACAACCACCCAAAATAAACCAGAAGACCCACACACAGGCACCTAAAAGCATTCACATAAATGAAATAACTCAAGAAGTAAAACGAGCCTAACAGAAATGCAGTAGCTTTAAAATAAACATGAATATAAGCATGAATTTATCAACTCAATAATTACTTCATTACTGAGAAACTTAACAGAAAATCAGTATAGAATCTAAAGTTTGTTTCTCTCTCTATATTTCTGGAGGAGTGAGTTATACACACATTGTAAATGTAGCCCAGCGTTAAGTGTTCTGAGAGGAAAATTACCTGAAATTTTGAAGGATTTCAGGTAATTCTGCTGTAATAGCAATTAGAGTGACATGTGAGTATAGGAAATACAACCCTATTTCCAAAAAAAGTAGGGACGCCATGCAAAATACAAGTTCACCATGTAAATAAAAATAGAATGCAAATAACGTGACTTACAAATTATATGCAAACCATATATTTTTAAGGAAAATACTACAAAGACAACATATAAAATGTTAAAACTGAGAAATTATTGGGTTTTTTTTTATTGTTTTTTGGCCTTGTTCCTTACATAGAGTTTTCCAATAACTTTACCAATCTTTTACCAATGGCCCTGTCCCAACTTCACTGGAACGTGTTGTTCAAAATGGGCATATATTTTTCAAAAATACAATACAAATGCAATACAATTTCTTACTTTCAACATTCCATATACTGTTTTGTAGTATTATCAAGTAAGTGTAGTCTAAATGACTTGCACATCATTGTATTTTGTTTTTATTTACATTTTACGCAGCGTCCCAACTTTTTTTGGAAATGGGGTTGTAAAATAAAATAAGAAATGAAGGTATAATGTTCTCATAATGAATTCACCTTTCAGGAATATGAAAGACGTGTGAACTACGCTCAGGGAATCTCTTCACACCGTATCTCTGTCAGTTTTCACCTCTAAAGGACCTGTGAGCCCCTCCCCCACCCTCTACCAGCACCATAACACTGAGACCTTTAGCTTATTTTCAGAACAGCTGCTATTAGATTATTACTAAAGTTCAAAATGTCCACACTTTAAAATTTCCATGTAAAGAAAAAAAAGTCATTTGAGGCTTACTGCAAGAAGGTGGAAAAAGAAAAAGACGCATCGCGTCTCTAAAACCAACCTCAACCGCGTGCTGTCCTGCCCGTACGTTTCTATGGAAGCTCTCTGTGTTAGTCTTAAAGCAGCTGTTATAACCAGAAACTGCCGCAAATTCATTACGAGACAGCGCCTATTCAGTAAACACGCTAAGGCTGATTGAGCTACAGCTGGGTTACACAGTGATAAACAGCTCTTTACCTTCAGCAGATCCGCTCCTGTTTCTCTCTGATACCGCAGCGCTCTCCTTCTTCTCCGCTTTTTATTTTTGGAGAGCCACCGTTTTAGCGCCCCCAATTGACGTCATCACTGTGGATATGGGGGGCGTTATTTTTCTAATCCCACCCGTATTCCGATAAACCCCGCCTCCTGCGCTCCGATTGGCTAGAAGTTGAAAGAGAAGCAGCCCGTTTATTTACTGCAGCAGTTATGAATTTACACAAACATGACAAAAAATAGTGGAATAAGGATGACGGAGCTCATTCAATAAATAAATTATAATATAAACAACTACAGGACATTGGTCGGAATTTTGTCAGCAGATTATCAGACACTGTTGGGGGACAGTTTGTATGATTATAGGTGACTGTTGTTTTTATGTCTGTAAACAGCGAAGGATCTGCATTTTAGCTTAAAATAAAATTATTAAAACTAGCATTTATCACAAAACTCTTCAAATGTCTGTATTAATGTGGTGATTTTGGGCTGTCCCACCTCACTGACACTGAACTTCCCTATGAAACATATTCATTATTGCCACTGACACCATAATTACAATGTTATTTAATTCATTTATAAACAATAATGTATAAAGAATTATTTTCTCATTTCCATTTTCTATAAGTTTAATTAATTAAACAAAAATGTCATTTTAACCTTTATTTCACATTTTATGCACAACTCTGTGAACCAAACCTGTTCCCCTACAAAAAAAATGGAACATTATCTATTTATTATAATATAAATAGGAATGTTATCATCTTGTTGTTCTCTTCAGTGACCAGACAGGTCAGTATTCTCATTATATTTTCTCAATTTACACACAAAAACCTATTAGGCTGCATGAGTAAAGGTTGATCATTCAACCCTGACACCAAGGTTGTTGTTGATAAAAGATTATGTATTTATTGTTTATTTATATAAACTATATGGTTATTAGCCTAAGCTAACTGCTAATTTCACTGTTACCCAGTATTAACCTTCTTTTAAATGAAACTGAAAAGAAAACGACTTGAAACAAAATTTTCAGTAAGAACGAATAAAGCAATTTTCAACATTCCCGTCTGCTGTATTTTATATACTTAATATGTTTTTACTGCAATAATATTCCTGTCACTTGCTTCAACCCTATTAGCCAGGCTTCAGCACTGTTATTTGGTCATTTTTGATAAAAATAGTCCTGAAGCATTTATTTTTTTTAGTTTATGATACCAGAAGTGTCAATTTGGTAATGAGAGTCATTAGTTTGAATTAATAACAGAAGAAATCGATCACTGTTTGCGTATTTAAAAAAAAAACACTGAAAACGAAAGAGAACTTTGGGATTTTTATTATTTATTTGAAAAGTTCTGAAAGCATTTAATGAATTTGTATTTCTTGCTAGAAAACAATTAATTGAATTTACTTTTATACTTTTATCATTTATACATCTTCCTGAAATTTTATAACAGGGTTACATCTCTGATTTAACAGCCTGAGGTGGAAAATAACATTTTCTGAAGATTAAGCACTTACTTTGATTAAAACTCTGCCAAAAACACCAAAGTAAAAAGTACATTTTCAAAGAGGTTTGAGGTCTAAAGTGAACTCTATTCACAGAAAGTGCCAAATTCAACCCGACTGTCTCTTATGTCTATACTGTGATTAGGTTTATTCTGTTTCTTCAATAACTGTCAGTAAGTCAGGGTACTTTACGTTTGTTCCGTGTGATGATTTATTTTAGGTAAAAATTTTTTACCTAAAACTTACAGTGGACTAAAGAGATTCTGATTCTGAATTGGTAGTAAAATAAAGAGCACAATACAAATTCAAACTGAAGAGATGTCTAATGTACAGATGTCTAATTTTTGTTTATTTATTTCTTCTTTCATTTGTTACCTTTATTTATTTTACTGGATTAAATATATTATTTTACTCAGTACATATACTCAGATTCTATGTAAATAGCTTGAAAGTGAATGTTTCTCTTCCTGTTTAGTACGTAAATCGTGGCATGCAACTCCAAACACAGCCACAAGAGGGCACAGAGACTCCACTGAGCTCCTGACATGAATGTTGGAAATCTAAAAAACAATTCATTAGTTCATTAAAATTTTAAAATGTTTATAAATTACATTTAATGTTAAGTATGTTTATATTCACATTTATCAATTATCTACCTGGTATTTTCCTGTATGTTATTAAAATACCCAATCTTTAATAAACAGAGTTGTATATCCTCTGTCTGTCATATTTGTAGTGTGATGTCATCCTTCAGTTTCTGCAAGGATGGCTGCATTTGAACTACAGCATGTTGGAGATTAAAAAAAAAAAAAACATTAATTACTTGTTTTTATCTCCATCTCCCATTTTATTTTTATTTCATGCACAATAGATCAATCATAGTGAATATTTGAATAAAATAGTTATGATAAAACAATGAACAAAACAGGGAAATTACAAAAAAAGCATTAAGGGCTTGTACTAGGCAATTTCGCAATTAGATTAATTTACGAAGAGATACATTTTGCGGTTAAACAGATAGAATGAAATGTGAAAAAAAGGATGTAAAAAAATAAAGAACATCATAAGCCAAAATAGACAGAGTGTAGTTGGGGTAACATTAATTAGAATAACGTTCAAAAAAAGATTATTGTGAATTAGGATTTAGCTAGTATTTTGAAGGAATTCAGACTGTTACAAGTTCTCAACTTGGGTGAAAGACAGTTCCAGATACAAGGTCCTCTGTATGAAACTGTATGTTGGCTTAGTGAAGTTCTGAAGAAAGCAGGATGTATGTTGTTGGAAAATATGATGGAATAGTGATGGATTTTTTTGGAGTTATATTGAAAAATATTTTTGAAACAGTCTGAAAGGAAGTTTTTTAGAATGAAGAACAATTTGGCCGATTTGAAAAAGGTTAATTTAATACATATTTAGAATCAAAATCAAGTTCAAAAACAGGGAGCAAGAACAAGCATAATATGAAGAAAATGCCATCATTCTGACATATCACTTTTGAAGTATATGTAAGTGTCTGAGATTTTGATACGTGCCCAGATAATGAATAGTATGACAGGTATGGATAGATCATTGTATAATACTAGTTTCCCTGGTTTAACTTTTTTCATTTCATATTCCACCTTATTTCAGTCCCGTTCTTTCCCTGCTCTAGCCTTACAGTAGTTCATACACTTTCCCTCACCATTTTTATCAGCTAATGCTGCCGTTTACTCTCTTATTGCAATATCAACTTTTGCTAGTTTGGTACATAATATCACCTTTTACATCTTTATTCTAGCAGCAGGTTTATAACATACAATACTTACATAAGCTTCAATACTTCCTGGTCTGAGAAAAAGGCCCAAGCTTGGTTTTAGCTGTCCTTAAATAATGCTTGGGCAAATTCTGACATGCTTAGTAGAACCCTGTTGCAGTGATCCATTTGGAGGGGGGGTTATGGGGTTCATATAGTTATATATGAAATATATATTTTTTAAATTTTATCTTGTTCATTCTGTGGGTTTTTAGCTTCTGATTCAAGTATCCATTTGTGAACAAGCTTTTGTTGGATTCTTCATTTACTTTATAAGTTATTATTGATGGTCATTACTGTCTCCCCCTGCAGAGGAGAAGGATTGGTATGGTAGGGTAGACCAGTGGGAGTCTATTGAAAGAGCTCACTGCATTTCTGTAGAGAGAGAGGATATGGTTGGTTGGTTGTTCTGCCAACGTAGTTTGAGGGAAATTGTTGCTTCCTCAAAGTTTAAAAATATATTCTGTAAATAGTTTTTTTGTTTGTTTTGTTCTTTTTTGTCAACATTTTGGTTTTTTTCCCCACACCTTTCACCAACTAAACACCCTTGCTGTGGATGTGCTATTGTGGTTTGCCATCGCTCTTTCTTACAACCCACAACCTTGTTGGAGCATATCTACCCTCACCTGCAAGCAAGGTGTGACAATGCTGATGTAATATAGATTTAATTTTTCTAATAACACCGCTATTTTTAGCTTTTTTTTGTAATGTTACTGCAATGTGATCTTTTCAGCTGCGTTTCTCATAAAAAACTACATCAAGACATTTAATACAGTGGACATGGGATATATTATTGTTGGACATTGTTCTGACAGGAGAATATCTATTCCTTTTTTGTTTCTTGCAGTAAAGGTGACAACAGTTGACCACTGAGCAAGTTTCAAGTTTATTTGTCATTTGCACAACATGTCAGGACATTCATATATTGAAATGCTTGTGGTGAGGCTCAGATAATCACTCTGCAGAAAGTGAACAAAGTAAAAATAAAAATACAAGAAAATACTGAAACTGACATATATCTATATATATATATATATATACACACATATATATATATATATATATATATATATATATATATATATATATATATTAAATATACACTAAATATACACACAATATAGAGAGAGGAGGGACCTATGTAAGGAAAACAAAAATTCTAAAAATTCTCTCTGCTATGTACAAATATATTTATATTAAACAAGGGATAATCTGTGAAGAATATATACATTTTAAAGTGACAGTGTTATTGTTCATAGCAGTGATATGATATAATAATAATACTGACAAAGTGACTGAGTGAAAAGGTAGTTGGGGAAGGACTCCACAGCTTCCCTGCAACTACAGGTCCTCATCATGATCTTGCCATCTCAATCGAGAACTCTCTGATTGTCCCGTCTGTAGAGGCAAGGTCTTGGTGTGGTTCTGGATGGCCAGTTATCGTTCTTGAGTCACATCACGAACCTGACTCGGTCATGCAGATTTCTCCTGTACAACATCTGGACGATCCGACCCTTTCTCACTCGAGAGGCCACCCAGGTGATAATGGACTCTGTTGTCATCTCAAGGCTTGACTCCTGCAACTCGCTCTTGGCTGGTCTTCCAATGCAGGCCATCAGGCCTCTGCAACTCATCCAGAATGCAGCAGCACGACTCGTCTTCAATCTCCCAAAGTTCAGCCACGTCACCCCACTGCTGCGCTCCCTTCACTGGCTTCCTGTAGCTGCACGCATCAGATTTAAAACCCTTATGCTTGCCTACAAAGCCAAAAATGGACCAGCCCCTCCTGACCTGATGGCAATGGTGAAATCTCGAACTGTACCACGAGCCCTTCGAACTTCGAGTACAGCTCGGCTTGACCCACCATTCTTCAAGGCGCGGAAGACAAGCATCAAGACTGTTCTCTGTGCTGGCACCCAGGTGGTGGAACGAACTCCCACTGGTTGTCCAAATAGCAGAGTCTCTCGCTGTCTTCAAATGCAGACTGAAGACACATCTCTTTATACAGCACTTATATGAGCACTGAATTAAGTATTGATTGTAATGTATTATACTGCACTTATGTATTGTATTGCATTGCACTGTTCTGTGTTCAACTCTGTTCCTTTTTCTCTAGGTATCAACAATGACTTTCTGATTCTAGCAGTCTCTGAGCTCAGGACTAGCTTTCTCTCTAACCTATTGGTAACTAGCAAAGATACTTTCTCTGGATAGACAAAGCACTTTTTGTAAGTTGCTCTGGACAAGAGTGTCTGCTAAATGCTGTAAATGTAAATGTAGATGTCTTCACAGCTTGTTCAGAAGCCTGACAGTTCTATACTCTCTCCACTTTGGCTCCATTAATGAACAGGGGAGAGCGACCACCCCTCTGCAGCTTCCTGTAGTCCACAATCATCTCCTTTGTTTTGCTGATGTTGAGACAGATATTGCTGTCATGGCACCACTCTGACAGAGCGCTGACCTCATCTCTGTAGGCTGCTTCATCTCCATCAGGCCTCCATGAGGCCTAGGATGGTGGTGTCATCAGCAAACTTGAAGATGATGTTAGACGTGTGTTTGGCTACACAGCCATGTGTATACAGGGAGTACAGGAGGGGGCTGAGCACACATCCCTGGGGAGCTCCTGTGCTCAGAGTCAGTGTGGAAGAAAAGCTGACTTTCACCACCTGGGGTCTGCTCATCAGGAAATCCAGTATCCAGTTTTAGAGGTAAGAGTTCAAACCCAAGTCTGTGAGCTTAGGAATGAGTTTGGCAGGGATGATTGTGTTGAATGCTGAACTGTAATTTATGAAACAGCATTGTTACATATGTGTTCTTTCTGTCCAGATGTGTAAGAGCAGTGTGTATTGTTAGTGCAGTGGCGTCGTCTGTGGATCTGTTGGACCAGTATGCAAGTTGGTGAGGGTCCATGGTAGCTGGAAGTGTTGAGCAGATGTGAGCTTTGACCAGCCGCTTGAAGCAGTTCATGACTGTTGATGTCAGTGCAACAGGGCGGTAGTCATTCAGGCAGGTGATAGCCGGTTTCTTGGGGACTGGAACAATTATGGTTCCCTTAAAGCACATCAGCCAGCTGGTTGGCACATGCTTTAGGTACACGAAAGTGGACGCCATCAGGACCGGGTGCCTTGCATGGGTGAACTGCCCTGAAGGATCTCACCACCTCATCCAGGAGAATGACTAGAGCACAGCTCTCCTCATCTACTGGGAGTTTCTCAGCAGGTGAGGTGTTAGTTGCTTCAAAATGAGCATAATGAGCATTAAGTTCATCTGCAAGTGAGGAGGAAGAGCTCCCATCACAGATCACACCTTCTTTGTAGTCAGTGATGGTGCGCAGTCCACTCCACATACGTCTGAGATCTTAGTTTGGCTTGAACCTCAGCATTGATCCAGGCTTTCTGGTTGGGAAAAGTTCTGACATTGATTTTTACAATGTTTTCAGTGCATTTATTGATGTAGCTTGTGATGGAGTCAGTGTATTCATTGATGTCTGTGCCAGCTGCATCACGGAACATCCTCCAGTCTGTGGATTCAAAGCAGCCCTGAAGTGTGAAGATGGCCTCCTCACTCCTTTAATAGACTGATCTGAGAACCGGTTTCACCTGTTTAAGTCTTTGTTTGTATGCGGGCAGGAGAAGAATGGAGGTGTGATCAGCTTTGCTGAAGGCAGGGCAGGGGAGGGGTTTGTAGCTGTCCTTGAGTGCAGTGTAGCAGTGGTCAAGAGTCTGTTCTCCTCGGGTGGGAAATTTAATGTGCTGGTAGTATTTGGGCAGAACCATCTTCAGGTTTGCCCTGTTAAAATCCCTAACCACAATAAAAACAGCCTCAGGGTGAATATTCTCAAGTCCATTAATGGTTTTGTACAAAACCTCCAATGCACATGACTTATCTGCCTGAGGTGGGATGTAGACTGTGATGAGAATGACTGAACTAAAGTCCATGGGCAGAAAAAAAGGTCAAACATTGACTGTTATGAGTTCAATGTCTGGAGAGCTGTGACTGGCTAGAGCTGCTACATCTGTTCCCCATCGAGAGTTCACCATAACACATACCCCGCTGCCTCTGCCCTTACCAGAGTCCAGAGTTCTGTCCTGATGGTAGATGGAGAAACCGGCCGGTGTGATGCCTTTGTTTGGTATTGCCACGGATAACCACATCTCTGTGAGCGCTAAAACGCAGCAGCTCTCGATGTCGCGCTGAAACTTTATCCGTGTGTTCAGTTCATCAATTTTGTTCTCCAGCGATTGAACATTTGCAAGCAAAATACTTGAAAGCGGAGAGTTGAAGCACATTTTCCTCGTCCTGCATAATATCCCGGCTGGTTGGGAAATATACTGGAGGTTAAGGACTGGTTCATAATTTGAAGTAAAAGCTCAGATATGTATCGGAAGCATTTCTTCAAGTTTCAGCTCATCAAGCCCTGCCTTTGTGCTTGAAAGTGAGTTATTATGTCTCTCACTTCTTCTAATGTATACCTTCCCATAATGTCTTATTTCACCAATTTTTTTTTCTGGTATAAGTACATTATAGCTTAATTCAAATAATTGAATGAAACTTCTTTTTCTATCGACTTCCCTTGGTTTACCTATGTTTGTTATATACTGAGTGAGACCAATGAAAACAAAGGAAAAAAGATGTGAATGAGTGTGAACTGCTGCTGGGGAAGGACCATTCCTCATCAGAGCAAGACCCCCCACTTCCAATTTGGAAAATATACAAATCTATATAATTCATGTGTAAAGCATATTCATCATTAAAAATTAAAATGACAAATTTCAGTAAAATACAACACACAATGTATAAGTGTTCACTGCTGATCACATATATATTAACTATAACAGTGTTTATCATTAAATATCTAATTCACAGAAAGATCAACTGAATGTCTCCAGTTTACAGGTTGAACTTCTCAGTCCAGCAGAGAGAAGCTCCACTCCTAAATCCTGCAGGATATTGTTCCCAAGGTCCAGCTCTTTCTGGGAGGAGCCTGCTGATTATAGACCTGATCCCACATTTTCACAAGCTTTCCCCCCAAGAAGACAGAGAGCTAGTCTGCCAAGAAACAGAAAGTCTAGCAGATTATACAAATAGAAATCTATGATCTAGTTTACATCCACATTTGTTCCACTCAACTGAGACTGTGTCTGTTCCCCAAATGAAAAAATAGTTCAGAAAAGTTTGCTCTGTTAATCTAATCAACATCAGCCTAGTTCTATCAATGTGTGGTTCACACACTCTTAACTTCATTTTAATCTTTGGTGTAAACACAGATCTTTTAGCCATTCACCACCAGAGCACAGCAGTCTTAAGTGTTTAACTGATCTCCTACAAAATCCACTTCAGTTGTAAAATATGTTTGTTCTCACACTATCATGTCAAGCATACAAGAACATTCTTCACAGCTAGTAGCTTTATTGAAACCTTGTCAGCTGTCTATCTGAACCTTCAAATTAAATATTATGCCTGAATGCTTTTTTTCGTTCTCCTCTACATAATAAGGATCCACCAAAAAGTAAAGGAACAAGACAGAAAAAGCTTCTCCCATGGTACAATGATCATACCCAAGCTTTAAAACATCTTATCAGACAATGAAATCATAAATAGCACCTGAATAATCCAGAAGTATTCTAATCTGCCTGGAAGTATAGTCTCATAGACTACCAAAATGTATTTACTGCATTTCTTTCTGCATCCTTGGATCACAGAAACATATCTTTGCTGGTTCTGCTTTATCTTAGTGCTGCATTTGATAAGATATGATGATTTGATATGATAGACCACTCTATCTTACTGGACAGGCTAGAAAACCTTGTTCCAATCTTAACTGGTTTCAATCTTTCCTTGTTTCGATATTACCTGAATGATTGCTGTCAATTAGTGAATGTAAATGGTGAATCATCTGTTAGTATAAAAAGTATGGTGTTTCACAAAGCTCTGTTTTAGGACTTCAGAAATTTCAACTGCTATGTTGATGATACATAATTATTTATTTCAGCCAAACACATGATAAATTTCAACTCGGATTGAGGACTGCACACAAGACATAAAAGATTGGATGTTGAGTAATTTCCTACTGCACAACTTGGACAAAATAGAGGTTCTTCTTCTTGGTCCAAAAACTGCTAGAAACAAACTGTCTAATTTAATGCTTAATCTTAATAGCTTCCCAGGTGCATCAGATAAATCAGTAAAAAACCTTAGTTTCACAATCAATTTTGATATGTCCTTTGATGAATATATAAATATTATTACTAGAAAATCTTCCCTTTATCACACCCCTTCCCTTGAGTCACACCTTTACTAAATCTGGGTATGGCTGGGAAATAAAACGATAACGATAATTATCACAATATAATTTTCCTTGATAGAAATATAAGAAATGTTAGTAATGTGAGTATTCTCACACTTCCACATTCTAGCGTCAGCCCTGGTGGCATTTTCTACTGCAAGGAAAGCTACACTACTATCTTCTAAGCCGCTTCTCCCTCAGGGTCGCGGGGGGTGCTGGAGCCTATCCCAGCTGTCATCGGGCATCGGGCGGAAGGCAGGATACATCCTGGACATGTCGCCCAGTCCATCCGAATGCTGTGTAAAGAACAGAAAATTGGAGAAAACCAGATGCTAGCTGGTGTTTGAATACCATGATACGCACTGACATGGATGTAGTAGGAGTGATGGCAGTAAGCCAGTGTGATCCATCACTGATATACCGAGCCAGCTAATGTATGCTGTTCATATTAAGCTGACGTTGTTGACGTTGACTGTTTGGCAAGTGTTTGTCATGTTCTGACCACAAAGGATAGTTTAAACCGCATTTAACTACTGAGAAGCAAAAACCAGCCTTTAAACGTGACAGAAATGACATTTATCATGATATGTATCGATATCGACTGATGAAATTTTTATCATGATAACATTTTTGGCCATATCGCCCAGCGCTACCTCAGGGTTGGATTACTGTAATGCCCTACTGTTTGGATGTTCTGGGAAAAGCTTTACCAAGCTGCATTTAGTCCAGAATGCTGCAGCATCCCTAACAGTCCTTATAAGAACTAGAAAGTTTAACCATATCAGCCCAGTTTTATCAGCTCTACTTTAGTTGCCATTTAAATTCAGCATTGAGTACAAAATACTTATAATGACATATGAAGCTTATTATGTACCATCACACCCGCTTAGATCACAGTGTGCTAGCTTACTATTAGTACCTAGAATTAATAGCATACACCAAGAGTACAGCTTTGGGATAACCTTCCAGTCAGT
Organism: Colossoma macropomum; assembly: GCF_904425465.1. Lineage (NCBI taxonomy): Eukaryota > Metazoa > Chordata > Actinopteri > Characiformes > Serrasalmidae > Colossoma > Colossoma macropomum. The sequence goes on along the minus strand of NW_023495286.1, from coordinate 152,633 downwards.
GTTCAGGACTCAGACACAGCGTCAGTCTTTAAGTGTATGCTAAAAACCTACTTGTTTAGTCAAGCCTTTGGTAATTAGTTTTGCTTGTGAAATAAAAGGTGCAGATCTGGAGGTTCATGGTCATAGAGTATTATGGTAAATTGAGAATGTTGAGGCTGTCACCCTGCTCCTCTCATGCGTTCACTCAACTTTGTTCATGGTGGAGCAGAGTGTGCTGACATCTCAAGGAGCCCTCAAAGAGCCTGGCCTGCTGGAGTTACTGCTGCACTCTGTTAACACTGTATACTGTAATCAGTCTCTCTTAACAGAACTAACTGTCTGCATGTTCTTTGCTGATCTGAACAACTGCCCACCCTGTGAGGTTTGATACTGTTGCTTCATCTGCCTTGATTGGGTAACCCTGCTCACCCACCCTCTGGACCAGTTTGACCACCTGGAGCCTCCTGCTGTCCAATGCTGTGCAGAATGTCCCACCTTCATACCACTCACCCTCCTGATAATATTGCTCCCTGCACAGACTTAATTATTTAATAGACATTTCTTCCCCTGCCTTACAAACTATTTACTTATATACATTGGTTCACCTGCCTCACAAATTATTTAATCATACACATTGCTTCCCCTGCCTCTCAATATTCTATAGCTTTTCATATTTTTGTACTGACAGTCATTAGGTTCATATGAATAGATCTATGCAATGACAGGTGGCTTTCTTTTTTTCCTTTTCTCCTATATATTTACCATTCTAATCGATATAATTATGTTCATATTACTTTTGTGTTTTTTTTTTTTTGCTATTTGGTGTAGACCAGTGGAAGATGGGTTCTTGGGAGTCTTGGCTCCTCTCAAAATTTCTTGAACACCTGTTGTATAAAGTGCTATATAAATAAATTTGACAACTTGTTTAATTTAATTTCATTTTTATTCTTGTTTCTCTTGTTATTCCTGAAGTTCTTTTCTCATAGTTCGGAAAATAAAAGTATTCCATTTATGACAGTTTATGAACTGAAAATAATTGGCTAAACTGTTCTTGAATTGATCTCCTGAATATGTTTGGACAGTACACTCTCAAAAAAGACTTTATGGCTGCATCTCAAATTTCCTGACTCTTGTAATTCACAAGGAAAAAAGATTCACAGCATATGATAACATGTACAGCGGTAAGAGACCCAATTTTCTTTATCATCCTTGCAGGCAATAGATGGAAGGGGGCTCTTGGACGTTTATCTAGAAATCAAAGAGAGCTGGACCTGCATTCTAGAACATCCAGGAGAGTTTATACCCACAGGCTTTTAAAGTTTGTCAAAAATACTGGTTTTGTGCAGAAATACCAGAGAGCTGGACCTGCATTCTAGAATATTCAGGAGGGTTTATACCCCCAGGCTTTTGAAGTTTGTCAGAAATACTATTTTACTAGAGTCAGGAGGCTTTGAGCTTGCTCTGGGATTTTTATTAGCTTCATTTTTGATTGCTGGCACCAGTGGGGTACCTTTTGTACATAAGCTACCCCTGGAGATAAATGCAACAAAAAGCAGCTGCTACAATGCTTACAAGTCACTGCAGCAGCTATCTACAGTATTGACATTAAAGTGCTTCTTATTGTAGTTAAACCTCTGAATGGCCTTAGAGCAAAATACTCTGCTGAACTGCTTAAAGTATACAAATCCAATAGACCTTTCAGATCACTCAGGACCAGTCAGTTAGTAGTGCCTAAAATCGGAACCAATGAGGCTGAGGCAGCATTCAGTCATTATGCTATTAACTGTTGGAACAAACTACCAGATGAGGTCAGATCTGCTCCACTCCTGATTCCTGCAGGTTATTGTTACTGAGGTCCAGCTCTTTCAAGGTGGAGAATGCTGATTGTAGAGCCGATCTCAGAATTTCACAATTTTTTCTCCCAAGATTACAGATAGCTAGTCTGTCAATAAAGTGAAATTTTAACAGAATATACAAAAACAATCATATATGATGTTTACATCCACTTTTGTTCCACTCAATTGAAACTGTTTGTTTCCTAAATTAAACAAAACTTGAAAACATTGAAATGTTTGTTTTCTTATCTAATCAACATCAATCTAGTTCAATCAATGTGCAGTTCACACATTCTTGACTTCATTATAATCTTTGGTGCAAGCACAGATCAATTAGCCATTCATCCCCAGAGCACAGCAGTCTTAAATCATCACCCCATGTCATATGAAATCCACTTAATCCTAATATATGTTCATCTTGATGCTATCGTGTGAAGTCTGATATAACATGCTCCATATCTAGTAGCTTTATTGAAACCTCCCAGAGCTACCAGCTTCTATCATCTGTCCAACCTACTGAATTAGATATCATGACCGATTGCTTAGAGGATACTTTTCATTCTACTATAGATAAGGTGGCTCCATTAAAAAGTAAAAGAATAAGGCAGTAAAAGCTTACCACATAGTACAATGGATCATACTCAAGCTTTAAAACAGACAACTAGAGTGTAAATGGTGCCTGACTAACCTAGAAGTATTCCAATCTGCTTGGACAGATAACCTTATAGAATATAGAAAGGCATTTAACTGCAGCACGCTCAATTTATCTCTCTGATAAAAACAGCTACTGAACTCCAAATACAATCAGCCTACAGCAGCAATGATTCCATGATTTGTCTTGTCCATAGTCATATTAAACACAATTATTTATATGATAAAATTCTTGTTTAGCCATAATCTTGAAACATAATGATTTTTGCAAATAAATAAATAAAATGAAAAAAGTTTCTATACGTTACGATTTCTAATTAAAGTTTACTTTAAAAGCAAAACATTTTGTAAGTAAACACATAATACTTAATAATATAACAATAATTTAAGCAGATATATGTATGCGCACCCTCCAGGAGAAAACATGTAAAAATGTCACAATACTGTTATTTCCCAAAAGGTTATTACAGTCAGTGAATAGTCAGTTATGAGAGAGAGAGAAACACAGACATACTAGTAAAGTTTAAAACACTGATTTCAATAAAAGACAGACATATTCATTTTAGTTGATTACAACTGAAAAATGAGTGTAAACAAACCAGCAACATGTCAAAGAAAGAGAGGTAAATAAAAGTTGCTTTCATACCTGAGGAATGCTGATGGTAGATGTAGAACACATATAGGTAACCACAAAAAGAGCAGATACTTGAATAAGTCTTAAAATATTGACATGAAGAGAAGAGAGAACAGAGATTTCACAAACTTTAGCCTGATATAGAATGTTTAGCTAAGTATGATGGCTTGGCAGCTAGTAACCAAATCGCAGCTTAGTTCAACTCATTAACCTACTGTTTTAACTGTACCAGTATCAATCTCTCCCCCAGATTTCTGTTTTTATCCTCTAAAATCATGTGGGGGAAGCATCAAATCTGCTCTATGGTGTGTGAGCCTATTAACAGCCCCACACATCACAGAGCCTAGTTTCCGCTTTTCGGTCACTCCAACATCAGTCACTCTATGTCTCCCATTCAGATTTGAGCCTTTATTCATTATGGGTTAGCACAGGTTAGCTGAAATGAACTGGTCTTCCAGCAGAGCTATTAACTTAGCCTAAGCTTACACGTATGGAGCTAGGTTAATTAGCTAGTTCACTAGCTAGTTACCTAGCAACTCTAAGTGTACGCACCAGACACCACACATTACACCAGAAATTCAACACAGTCACACTTTAAAAAAGTACTTTTGTACGAGCAAACAGTCATCTAAAAAGAAGTGACTTGCTAACGTTACCCTACCCAAATTTTATATGATGGCTCGATAACTTAACTGTTAGCAATTGATGCTTATTTTTGTTTTTAGAGTTAGAGAGTTCAACACTCAGAAATTATAGGATTTAGGCTTGAGTAAGTATCCAATTGAAAACAATTGCTACGTCAAATAAACTAATAATTTACTTACCAAATGCATTTTGAATCCTTCTGAAGTTTCCAGAAGCGGCTCTAGGTGCACAGTTCCCACCTCCATGGTGAAACGTTGGTCACAGCATGGACCTCAGAATGGGTGGAACCTATTCTCCTCAGAACGGGTGGGACCTGCTCGTAATTTTTTGCCACACATCAAATACCGAGCCTCACTCATACCCGGGCTGATTCTGATGTGCCAATGTCAACTCTTTGCTGTGTCTGCTGCACAGCAGCCAAGTTTGAGCCGACTGTGTAGCCAATGTGCAGTTTTTATTTTCTCCATTATGTGGCGCCATTTTTATAGAGAATCAGTTACGCTACTGGGTTTGCTCAACAGCTGCCCCGCCTAAGTACTTGAGCGCGCATGTGCGACTCCTGTAAAATGTTAGATCAACTTTAAATAGTTCAGGCAGCGTGCCTGCAATGAGATGGCATAAACACAGCAAAGGTGTTGAGTCGATAAAATTTTCATGAGAAAGTTGGACCAACTGTATTTTTCAAATTTGCCTAACATTTAGTAAGTTGGATTTTTTTAGTGTTTATTTTCTCTGGGTTAGGTTTCTCTGTGATGCTATTACCTGCCAGAGAAATAGCCACATATATTAATTAAGATCCACAATATATTAGCCACATATATTAATTAAGATGCATAATGAACAATCTGCAGTCAGGGCGGCACGGTGGCACAGTGGGTAGCGCTGTCGCCTCACAGCAAGAATGGCCTGGGTTCGATTCCCGGCTGGGTGACCAGGGTCATTTGTGTGGAGTTTGCATGTTCTCCCCGTGTCTGCGTGGGTTTCCTCCGGGTACTCCGGTTTCCTCCCACAGTCCAAAAACATGCAGTCAGGCTGATTGGACATGCTAAATTGCCCCTAGGTGTGAGTGAGTGTGTGAATGTGTATGTCTGTCTGTCTGCCCTGCGATGGACTGGCGACCTGTCCAGGGTGTATCCTGCCTTCCGCCCAATGACAGCTGGGATAGGCTCCAGCACCCCACCGCGACCCAGAAGGATAAGCGGTTTAGATGATGGATGGATGGAATCTGCAGTCAGTATTCATGATTTTTTGTCTGAAAAAGTGCTCACATGGTGTACTGTTTATGTAATGTAATTGATATTAGCCTTGAATGTATTTCTATCAGAAATCATCTTGTGTATACAGACCTACTTTTGGTGTGAAACAAACTAAGACTGAAGGAAAAATGATACTGTGATGAGTTCTCCATCCTCAGATATTTTCAGAACATACAGCTGAATAAACATCAGAGTGTTCTTTAAATGAGATGGGTATGCCAGGTTGAAGACAAAATGCAGCAAGAGCACCTTCATCCACACCGCTAGCTCGACAAACCTCCAGCCCATCCACTTTGACCACTGCAGTGACCACTTTTAGGGAAAATAGATGTCCACTCAGCGACTTCTGGTACCTGACCTGTTGGATATGGTGACGATGGCTCATCCTAAACAACAAACAAACATTGTAATACTTTTTCAGTCAAACACATACTAAAATAATAAACTATTACTGAGCAATCAGATTTTTATTGACAGTACCAATCATAAGTTTGGTCACAGATACTCTTTGGTCACACTTTTCCTCATTTCAAATATTATCCCACATTTTGAGTGAGATTAGATGATAAGATCTAACCTGGGAGATCCTCAATGAGAATCCTCCTCTTGCCTCTTTGTGCAGTTTTGCTAAGGGTGATTTCCCTTGAGCCACTCTCAGGACACTGGACGAAATGGGTTCAGAGCCAACTTGAAAGCAGCAGCATATGTTCATGGCTTTATGTAGGTGACCAATTTCCTGATGTAACTGTAACTAAAAAAAAAACATGTTAGTTAACTTAGTTTTAATGTGCTATATATGAAATGTTTTAATTTTCACAATAAAAAATACATAATGTACATGTAAAATAAATTCAGACTAACCTCATATGGACTATTAAAAAATGGATGTTTACAGCATCCTCAGTCATCCCACCAGCAATCTCCTTCCTTCTCCAGGCAATGTCCTTCTCATTCACTCTTCCACAATGTGACCATCTGGTTATGTCTTTTTGTATTGGTCCTGCAGGATTTTTACATGTGTGTCTGTTGAGATTGCATCCTGCCCAATGACATTTATTTCCTAGTACACAGACAGAAATAAAAGAATTGACACAAAGGCAATGTCACAGACAATATTCTTCTGCACACTGAAAACCAAAGGTTTTGTACTTTATCTTTTGCATTGAGATCAATTATTATTACTTAATTCATATAAATTATTATTAACTATTAATTATTAATATCAATTATTATTACTAGTATTATTGCATTATGCAGTACTCATATTTGCATGGTCTATTACTGCACTATTTATATTTGCACCAACAATTACTGTACAAGTTTACTCTGCATATTTTTACATATGGTCCTCCCACAGGACACACTAGGACATACTACCTTCATTGTATGCTCTCCACTCACTCTGTATATATGTATATTATATTTATACTTGCGTATCTATATACGTTTTTAACCACTATACCGTCGTTCTGCACTTTATATGTAAATAATACTTTATTTTGCACTTGGTTAGATGCTAACTGCATTTCATTGGCTCTGTACTTGTACTCTCCACAATGACAATAAAGTTAAATCTAATCTAATCTAATCTAATTACAAAATCACAAATTTTTGTCTGAGCCTGAGTTGAGTCTCAAGTCACTGGTGTGCAAGTCTGAGATGAGCCTTGAGTCTTTACCAGACAACCAGCCATAGAAAATCCTTCAGTCTGAATCCCTGCATGCAGTAAATGCAGTGTTTAAGTGTTTTAAAGAAAATAGAACAAACAACAAAACAGTTGGTTAGTCAGTAGTTTATATAGCTCATAAGCTAGCTGGCTAACACAACAACTAATCCAAATACAATTTTACAAATTTTTCCAGGAATGTGATCTGTAACTTACTAAAACTTCAGCTAGATCCAATGACAACTTCAAGTTTTCTTCAAACAATTCTATTACTGCATGTAGCACTTCATTCTTTTGTCAATCATGCAATTCATTTAAGGACAAGTCCAAGTCCCGAGTCAGTCAACATGCAACTCAAATCCAAGACACTGATTCAAGTCCCCACCTCTGGTATATTATGTGAGAGATAACATACAAAACACTGGCAACATGTGTACACTTGTTAGTTTCTATTAAAGGCAACCAAGAACATAGAGCTCTCACTAAGGGCCTCAGTTCAAGTGCTTGCCTCAGGTTGATGGGGCCAAACTTCTGTTTAATTCTTTTCACCTCTTCATCATCTGCCAGTGGAGCCAACTCAAATTTGAACTTCTGTTTCAGAGACATGTGCCAGGTGTGCTGTAGGAAAAGAAAATAATGTGGTACCAAATTGAATTACACAAAAACAAGAAAAAAGCAAAGGTACAAATGTTGAATGTTAAAACAATCTTTGCCTATATAGTTTATGCTAAAATACCTACATACTGTATTTAGCCATACTTTCATACAGTGTTCTTATGATCATGAGGCGATTTGAAGACAAAATCTTCCATGACTGTTTTTTGTCCAGTTGTCTGAACAACTCTAGGGAATTTTGGAACAACAAATTGCTGTTGGACTGTCGTGACTGTAATGAATAACAGAATTACAGATAAATCACACTTTAGATCTGCACATGGAGACCACCAATACATCTGAGAATAATGACAATAATTATCATGATAAATTATGTCACAATACAAATATCTGAGCATATTGTAGATATCACAAGTCTTTAAAAACACTGTCTTAAACATGTATGTTGGATTACAAAGGGACCATAATTAGATCTGTTTTATTGGACTTATTGCAGTGTAATTTTTGTAATTTTAAATATAAATAATTGCATTCATAGTTTTTGTTAGAATTTTTTAAAAATGTAGAACTACTTTGTTGTTTCAAAATTATTGTGACCATGTGCATTGTGAAAGTTTCATGAAGTATCTTGATATTGCATTTTTGATATATTTCCCACCTCTAACCACTAATAAATATGTTGCATGACTTAATTTGTTATTACTGTCACAAAATATGTCACAATTTAAGAAAAAAAAAATCTTTATTATTATTACAGATTATAGTGTCCTTGTTGTTAAGGAAGGAAACACGTCCTTGCTTTTTGAATGATCCTGAAAGTGGTATGAAATCATTGATACTATGAGACCACAATCCACTGCTTCTTCATTTATGTCATTGTCTAAAATGTAAAAAAAAAGTAACACAGAAAACCTTAATTACTTCCCTACGGTGACAGCATGAATAAACAATTCACAAAGAGTGACCAAAATGCTATTTCAGGGTATTTGCTAAGGTCTACAAAATTAAACACACACATATACTCACATGAAAACATATACTAGGTAATGTAACATGATTAAAAAAGACTAATATTTGATAGGTGACATCTGATCAAGGGCTAGGCTATAATATGGCAGGGATTTGAGGCAGCTCGAGCAGACTATAGGACAAGGATTATGGAGCAGTTTACTCATTGAGTAAATCGTTATTACAGGTCATAACTTTATCAAAGTTAACCCTTATTAACTACTTAACTATATTTGTAAATAACTAAGCTTTCAATATTTGGAGACCATTCAAGACGCAGTTGTGTTCCAGTCAATTCCTCTCACTGGGGCTGCCAGAATGGAATCAAATAGCATTATCCACGAAACTAAACTCACTTTAATAATATACACATAGCATATTGCTTCACAACCTGCATCGCCAGGACCTAGTGCATTACCCACAGCGGACCACAGATGTTTTAAAACGTTCCCATATTTTTCAGATGTTATAGGACTATACTATGAGTATTTCCTGTTAAACTCCAGTCTTTAATTTGGTTAGACATAAGCAGTTAACAGTGCACTGACCATTGGCTTGATGTATTTGTAACAGCTAAATAAAGACTTCTGGCTGCTGTTTGGTGCCAAAACAGCCTCCAGGATGCTTGAGAAGTGGGAGACAGTATTCAAGCCCAAGGTTATTGAAGAGGCCAAACACCTGACTCAGTCAACCAATCTGCTGAGAAACTTGCAGAGAACGACAGTGATAGATTATATGCTTGGTTTATATTCTAAATAGCTATTGTTATTTCATTTGTGCATCCGAAGTAGATACTAATGACTTGTTTTTCCTCCTGATAGATTGGGACAGTGACGTGGCTTCTCTGCTGCTCCTTCTCTATCTCTTGCCACCCACAGCTGGACGAAAGATAATTAAAGTAAGTCCCAGTGATAGTGGATAAACTGGTGCACTTTCACAAGGTATATATGTCTCAACTCTTAGAATCCCATGTGCCAGTTTTTCAGTTATATTAAACACCCTGCAAAGGCATTTCTTTACCCCAGAGATGTAAGCTTGCAAAAACATTGTTTTCCTTCTAAACGAATGGAGAGAGACATTCATTTGGGACAAACATACTGCCAGTAAAGTGCATGTTCTTGCTCTGAGTGGTCCAACTGGAGGATCTATTACACTGAAGCATGGAGCAGCAAATACCACTGTATGGATAAGAATCTGAGGTAGCGCTTTAAGGTGTTAACGTAATTGTTCTGTTTTTCAGTCATGCTGCAACATCAATGAACATCTGTGAGGAAGAGAGGGTAACCAAGCATGAATCCTTGCTGTGGGCCAAACCCAGCACAGAATTGATACTTTGTACATTTTTGCAGACAAACAGCTCATCAACTGCCAAGCCACCAGCTTGTTGGGATGCTTTTGATGAACTGTTTAAAAGTCACTACATGTTCAACCTGTCTTATGATGAGTCCCTGGTCCAGCTTTACACTTTCTTGCAGACAACACTCTGTAACATTGATGTGAACATTTTCAAGTCTACCAAGTAATTGAAGTAACTCAAAGGGTGCTTAAGGTGGAGATGAGACCTGAATAAAAAGTTCAATGATGGTTTGTTTTAGTGATATATTATACTTGTTCACTTAAGTCTTGAGGGTCAACATATTATGTAAACCTATGTAAATACAGAGAATAATAAGATTTACACATGATAAATGTTCATCCTGATTTTCTGTAGCCTTGCAGGAGAGTCTAGAAACATTCATGGTGGAAGTGCAGTGCATACATTAATATGTAGGTAAACCCTTTAAAAATACTTTTAATTTTAAATTTATGTGTCATAAAAAACATCATGAATGTTAGAAATTAACACTCCTAGTGAAATGGAATGACACAATTTAGTATTAAAAGTACTCTTTTACATGTCATAAGACAACACTGTGGGTGTCAGGAATTAACACTTCTAGTGAAAGGGAATGACACAATTCAGTGTTAAAAGTACTCTTTTATGTGTCATAAAACAACACTGTGAGAGTAAGAAATTTAACAATATTAATGAGTTGAAATATTCACACTATCCAAAGTGTAATTTTAACTGCAAACTGGTGAGAATTATGTAAACACTGGGATAGTGTTAATTTTAACACTAAGCAAGTGAAGTTAACACTGAGGATTGTGCAGTGTAGAGTTTAGCTGTCAGTGTAACAATGAAAGGATATTATTTATATCTATTTAGTAAATTACTAGTACTATGAGTTAAAAATGTAATTATATGTATTGTTACTTGCATAACATTGAAAACAATGTACTTATCGATCTCCAAACTAAAATGCGCTTGATCTTATTCAGTAATGAAGAGCACGGCAGATGACAATAAAATTTAAGGTTGTCTTTAATGTACAGTAAATAGAAGTTGTCATCATAACAACACAGTAATTTATAATAATTTAATTTATAATTTTCGTAGTAGTGTAATACAAACCATCTCCAGCTGCTGTCTAAAGCTAATTTCTATGACACAGACTTATATACCTTCAGTTTGTGTGCATGTGTGTGTGTGTGGGGGGGTGCACACATAAATGTTTATAAAATATTTGGTTAAGAAAGCTCCAGCTGCCAACTGCAAGTTAAAACTTCCCTGCTGCTGACCTCAGGTTGAACTAAGCATGTGTGTGTCTGAAGTGTGCAAGAATCAAATGATCTTTCACATGCAACTCATTTCTAATTGTACCCAACTAAACCCTTCCAATTCCCTGACTTTCTAAATAAGTCACACCATATTTGAAGTAGACAAATTTTACAAATACAGAACACGTATTTTACACATATAGAAGAACACAACATCTCATCATCTAACACTAAACACTGATTACTGATTATACATTTTCATGAAAATAAATGAAAACAATCAACAAAGAAAATGAAAGAAGCCTACATTCGAATAAATGATGGGTTGTTAAAAGATAAAATCAAACAACAATGAATCATAAACATAAAAATGGACAAACTATTGTTAAAATATGCTTGTATATAAGGTTGATCAGAAATCAAGGCTAGAATATTATCTTTCAACAAGAACATCCGCAAATGGCTCATCCAACCATGGAGTAACCAGTGGAGGTGTTGGCTTAGGTGAGCGAGGTGGCGGAGGTGTTGGTTCAAGTGAAGGAGGTGGCAGAGGTGGTGGTTTGGATGAGGGAGGTGGCGGAGGTGTTTGTTCGGGGGTGCCACTGACATGTAGAAAGGCACAGAAATAAGGGATGGCAATAGTACTATGGGCAATAGTTGAATGTATTCACAGTTATTCTTCACGGGCACCAATATTAGTAGTATTTGGTAAATGTTTATGCAAATCTATACATACACAAGGAGGTTTTGGGGGCAACAGGTTCAGAAGGTTGAGTTGGGAGGGAATTATTGTATCCGTCTAGGTTTAATAGATGTACCAGAGTCAATTGTATCATATTTCATAAGTCACTGAAGGGCCAAAACGATGTTCAAATGAGTTCCAATGCTCTAGTATTTTGAGCCATTTTGAGTACTCACACCAGTGTCTGTGCTGATGCCCACATGCTCTTTGCTAACTACACTCATCACGGCTACCTTGAAGCACCCATTCCTCATTCCAGGTATGAAGTGGTACAAGTGCCACCCAAACAGCTTGGTCTTCAAATCTTCCAGACATAGTCCTGAAGAGAATCACTAAGAAACTTCAAATATTGTCTCATATTCTGCCTTTAAAATCGCTTTTGTTTTCTTTTTCTCAAAAGTCTGAATAATTAAATCCAAAGCTGTGATTTGCTCATCATATTGACTGTCTGCTTTTCACCTGCTAAACATGTTGATTTTTTTAAGCTACTTTGCTACTGCAGCTTCCTTTTTTCCTGAATTTTTCTCTCCAATTTTGTCATATCCAATTCCACCCACTAGTTAGGACACCCCCAATCACACAATACCACCTGCACTAGGAGGGCAAAGGCTAGCATAGGCTTCCTCCGAGACCTATGAAGCGGCACCGCATCTTTTCAAACTTCCGCTCACACAACGTCATTGGACAGCCGAACGCACTTGGAGTTCTGTTACATTAGATAACAGACACCTGCGCTGACTAGCATCGCGCTGAGTGATGGGGGTGACAGTGGGCCATACTACCCGCCCAGAGAGTGAGACCAGTTGTGCCCTCTTGGACTTCCAGCCACAGATTGCTGTAGCATCACCAGGGATCGAACTGGTGATCTTCTGACAATAGGGCCAATGCCTAGACGGTTGCGCCCCTGTAGCTTCTTGTTTTAAGCACAAACTCAAACTCAGCTTCAGCACAGCTGAAACTTAAACTAAATGAAACAAAAATCTTTAAAAAAAAATCAATAAAAAGCTTAAAGAAAAAACTTCAATATCACTCACAAACATTTCCCAAAGCTCATACATTTAAATTAAACTGAAACAATAAATGCAGATTCAACCATAAGTTCATTAAGAATAATCAAGAGAGGACATTTTTATTAGACTGCCAGAAACATTACAGACAAAGCTAAAACCACAGTTTTATAAGCAAATATATGTAATATGCAAAACGCAGTTAATATATCAGTCTCTAAGTAGAAACAGCTCTCTCAGAGAGATGCTTGACTTCAAACCTTCTACTAGTTTTGTTATAAAATAACTGTTTCAAGGTTGTACCTTTGGACATTTGGTCATCTAATAATCAATCACTGAAATTAGATACTCCCAATGGTGTTAAATTTTATACATTAAATGTTACATTAAAATTTTAATTTGCATATGTAATTAAACATTAATAAATTCAAATGACAGCAACATAGGCTGTATGATCATCAGTCACGTATTAGCTGAGCCCCCAAAACATCAACCTTAGTTTGGACCACTACATCGACCTTCAAACTAACAGGGCATCATACCCACAGGTAGAATCTAAGAACCCCATTCTGTCCTCAATTCTGCTGCCAACAACTACGCCTGGCTACATAATGGTGTGTGTTCGTGCTGTTTTAGTTTTTACTCCAGGATTCAGGAGGTCATTCTATCTCACAGAAACGCACTGAGCCTTTATAAACTCTAATCCCAGCATAGAGCGGCTCAGTGAATGTGGTGGTGAATGTGTGTAGGTGGGTCAGTGTGTGTGTGTCAGGAGAGATCCTGTAGAAGGACAGAGTGCCGGACTCCCAGTCCAGATACACTCCTATTCTGTTATAGGGGGTGATGGGGTCAGATGGGACCCTAAATCCATTGTAGGTAGTTTTCTGATTATTGTGTCTAAAGGTGTATTTGTTAAAACTGTGCTGCAGACTCCAGGACTGATTATTATTTCCAAACAGACAGTCAGTACTGATACCTTTCCTCCTGATTCCTTGGTATGACACCGATATATCACCCCCCCACTTCCAGGTATACTCAGCCTCCCAGTAACAGCGTCCAGTCAGACTCTCCACACTCAGAATCTGCTGATAGTAATCAAATCTGTGTGGATGATCTGGATACAACTGATCCTCTGTCACCCACTTTACCTTTCTGTTCCCCTCAGACAGAGAGAGGAGTCTGTTCATTGTGTTTGAATCCAGAGTGAGATCAACAGCATCTGAACACACACACACACACACACAGATTAGAGGGTACACAAACAGAGTGTGTGTGTGTGTGTGTGTGTGTGTGTGTGTGTGTGTGTGTGTGTGTTTATCTTACATTTCTTCAGTCCTGGTTTCATCCTAAGCTCCCCTCCATGATCCACCCTGAAAAACAAACACACACACACACCCACACACACACACACACAACTCAGTAGTAGTAAGCAGTAGTAATATGAGTCATTTCCAGCCCATACACACATACAAACACACACATTTTTAACTCAGTAGTAATAAGCAGTGGAAGTAAGTCATCAGTGTCTAGTACACACACATACACACAGACACACACACGCACACTTGTAACTCAGTACTAATAAGCAGTAGTAGTAAGTCAGTAATAAGCAGTGGTAGTAATTCAGTAATGTCCAGCACACACCCACCCACACACACACACACACACACACACTTGTAACTTAGTAGCACCTCCTGGTTTTGCCAAGCCATGACTGTCCTGAGGGCAACAACTTTGATGAAGGCCCAGGGCCAACAAAACACACCAGCCAATCAAAATCTCTTAACATCTGTGATATCATCAATGTGAGACTGTCATCTTTCCAAAAGAAATTTGAAAGAAGGATCTAAGCTAACTGACCTGCCAGTTTCCAACCTTAAGGTAGGCACAATTTTATCAGACTTTTACTTGTTTAGCCTTGTGTAGCCTTTCTGCTACTTTAATACAACTATCACCATGGCAGCTAGCAAATGTCAGCTAGCTAGCTAGATTAGTGGTTAGCTGTGTTAGCAGCTAGCTTGTCTTACAATGAAGCTTAGCAAATGTTGGCTACCTAGAGCAGCAATTAGCAAGCTCCCCAATGCATAGTAATGATGTATTACTTGTGAATTTGTAAATTATTTGCAGGTTTTTTTTTAGGTGTATATCTATGGTAATGTAGCTAATCTATGTAATGTATTTGTTTTGTGAGTTTAGCTTAGAAAGTTTAGCTCTTTCTAATTTGTGTTCTCCATCAGATAAGTCCATCATTATCATATTTCTTGTCCTGAATTCATCATCATCATTATCATCATCATCGTCATCATCGTTACGTGCCCATGATGCATGAATGTTTTATTTTTATTTTTTTATTTTTCCCTCTTTGTCTCTGTCTCCCCTTTCACCCAACCAGATCACTGTACAGGTGTGCAATGGACCAATGTGGATGTCGCTGATGCTTGGCTGTGTTCTTCTCTCCACCAATCAGGATGGCTGCTGTCTGCTGAAGGGTGGGTCTTGGCAGATAAAAGGACTCGCCTGAGAGGAGTCATGTGTGGGAGCATTTAGTGTGCGTGAGACTTGGTGTCGGCAGTAATGTCAAGCTGTGCTACCCCTGGCTGTGAATATGTAGCCAGTAAATGATAGTCTCCTGTGCTCCCTCTCTATCTCTCTCTTTCTCTTGATTTTCTCTCCCAGGCACGATGTGTGGACAGGCAAGTTGGGTGCGCCTATCCATACACAGTAGTTGTCTGATTGTTTAGACACAACAGGTAAGGGGCGAGTGCCACCCGCTGTATTTTGTTGAAGATTAGACTTGGCTAGACAGATTATATTTTGGTTTGTTTGTTTCATTTCTTCGGTACCGTCCTCCGTCCACCTTTGCGGTTGGTTGGGTCCCATTAGTCAATGTTCTTAGGTAACCAATCATTAATGAACTCTTTTTCTATTAACCATATACTCATTCTCAGCTCAGCTCATTGTATCATCCCTCTTTCATTGTAAATATTATTCTTGTATCATACACTTTAGCAAGTGGGAAGCAAAGTAAAGAAAAAGCATTGACTGAAATCGCAACTACTGTGTACTTGTGTCCTTCTCTTCCGTCTCCCATCACATGCCATGTTATTTCCTCTCTGCCCCTAGCTACATTTGAGGGGAATGTAACAATCATCATCATGTGTGTTGAGTCCCTGATTGTCATGATAAGTCCATTATGTTAATGTCCTGAGTCCATCATCTTCATCATGTGTTTTCCTGAAACCAACATCATCATGATCATGAAGTCCATCATCATCATCATCATCATCATCATCATCATCATGTGGATTATTCTTAGTTTGTGATCATCATGTGTGTTTTCCTGAGTCCATAATCTTCATCGTGTGATGTCCTGAATCTATCATGATCATCATATATCTTCTGCTGAGTCAATCATCATCATCGTATGTGTTCTTCGGAGTCCATCATCATCATTATTATATAAACATCAGCTAATTTTTAATTTTAGTAGTGATCCTCTGCCAAAAGCTCCAAACTAAATTGGACGATGATGATGGTCTCAGGGCAACATAAATTATGATAATTAACATGACAATGATGGAAACAGGAAAACAATGATGATAATGGATTAGAACAACACATAATGACAGTGATGGAGTCAGGACAACACATGATGATAGAGGACTTAGGACAACACATAATGACAATGAAGGAAAACAATGATGATGGACTTAGTACAACATAAGATGTCAGTGATGATGGATTCAGGACAAAACACTTGATGACAGACTCAGGATAACACATAATGATGATGATAGACTCTGGAAAACACATAATGATAGTGATAGACTCAGGGCAACACAGGTTATGATGATGATGGATTAAGGACAACAAACACAGTGATGATGATTGACTCTAGACAAAACACATGGTGATTACAATGGACTCAGAAAAACACAACGATGATGATAGACTCAGGAAAACATATGATGAAGTTTGAGTCAACACATGATGACTACAGTGATACAGCAATACACATGATGATAGGCTCAGGATAAGACAAATGATGATGATAGGCTCAGGACAACACACGATGACAATAATGCATTCATGAAAACATACAATGACGATGATGGACTCAGGACAACACACACAATGATGACGATGAACTCAGGAAAACACACATGATGATGATGAAGATGATGATGGCGATGGACTCAAGACAAAAATATGATGAAAATGATGATGGACTCACAACAACAAACATGATCATGATGATGGACTCAGGACAGCACACAACCAGTATGATGGACTCAGGAAAACATGTGATGATGGACTCAGGACAACACACATGATGATGGACTCAGGATAACACAAATGATGATAATGCACTTAGCACAACACATAATGACAATGAAGGACTCAGGAAAACAATGATGAGGATGGACTCAGGAAAACACACATGATGATGATGATGATGATGACGATGGACTCAATACAAGAAATATGATGATAATGATGATGGACTCAGGACAACAAACCTATGATGATGTTGGATTCAGGACAATACATGATGATGACAATGATGGACTCAGGACAACACACATGATGATGGACTCAGGATAGCACAAATGATAATGATGGACTCAGAACACCACATATGATGATAATGGACTTAGCACAACACATAATGACCATGAAGAGCTCAGGAAAACACAATGATGAGGATGATGATGGACTTAGGATGACACAAATCTCAATATATGAAAATGACAACATACTGTTTATGAAAAGATGCTTTATTGTAGCCTAATTATCTGAAGTTAGCATAGCACTGTCTACATATGGAACAAAGTGTCTTAAGGGGAAACATGAACATAATGGACCAAATTACAAAATAAGATCTCATTTATCTGATGGAGAACACAAATTAGAAAGAGCTAAACTTTCTAAGCTAAACTCACAAAAACAAGTACATTACATAGATTAGCTACATTACCATAGATATACACCTAAAAAAAAACCTGCAAATAATTTACAAATTCACAAGTAATACATCATTACTATGCATTGGGGAGCTTGCTAATTGCTGCTCTAGGTAGCCAACATTTGCTAAGCTTCATTGTAAGACAAGCTAGCTGCTAACACAGCTAACCACTAATCTAGCTAGCTTGCTGACATTTGCTAGCTGCCATGGTGATAGTTGTATTAAAGTAGCAGAAAGCCTACACAAATCTATCCCTAACCATCAATTTTGCTGAAAAAAACAAGTAAAAGTCTTATAAAATTGTGCCTACCTTAAGGTTGGAAACTGGCAGGTCAGTTAGCTTAGATCCTTCTTTCAAATTTCTTTTGGAAAGATGACAGGCTCACATTGATGATATCACAGATGTTAAGAGATTTTGACTGGCTGGTGTGTTTTGTTGGCCCTGGGCCTTCATCAAAGTCATTGCCCCCTGGACAGTCACAGCTTGGCAAAACCAGGAGGTGCTAACTTAGTAGTATTAAGCAGTATTAGTAAGTAAGTAATAAGTAGTATTAAGTCAGTAATGTCCAGCATGCATGCATGCGCACATATACACACACACATACACACACACACACACACACACACACACACAAACACACACACCAGTAAGTAAATCTGTAATGAGCAGTAGTAGTAAGTCTGTAAAGAGCAGAAGTAGTAAATCAGTAATAAGCAGCAGCATTAAGTCAGTAATAAACAGCAGTATCATTTCAGTCTTAAGCAGCAGCAGTAAGTCAGTAATAAACAGTAGTAGTAAGTCAGTAATACGCAACAGCAGTAAGTCAGTAGTGAGCAGTAGTAGTAAGTCAGTTATATGCAGTAGCATTAGGTCAGTAATAAACCATAGTAGTAACTCAGTAGTAAGCAGTAGTAGAAAGTCAGTAATAAACAGTAGTGGTAAGTCAATAGTAAGCAACAGGAGTAAGTCAGTAATAAGTAGTAGCAGTAATTTAGTAATAAGTAGCAGTAGTGAGTAATAAGCAGTAGTAGTAAATCTGCAATAAGCAGTAGTATTAAATCAGTAATAAGCAGTAGTAGTAAGTCAGTAATAATCAGTAACAGTAAGTCAGTAATAAGCAGCAGCAGTATGCCAGTAATAAGCAGTAGCATTAGGTCAGTGATAAACAGTAGTAGTAAGTGAGTAGTAAGCAGTAGTAAATCTGTAATGAGCTGTAGTAGTAAGTCTGTAAAGAGCAGAAGTAGTAAATCAGTAATAAGCAGCAGCATTAAGTCAGTAATAAACAGCAGTATCATTTCAGTCTTAAGCAGCAGCAGTAAGTCAGTAATAAACAGTAGTAGTAAGTCAGTAATACGCAACAGCAGTAAGTCAGTAGTGAGCAGTAGTAGTAAGTCAGTTATATGCAGTAGCATTAGGTCAGTAATAAACCATAGTAGTAACTCAGTAGTAAGCAGTAGTAGAAAGTCAGTAATAAACAGTAGCAGTATGCCAGTAATAAGCAGTAGCATTAGGTCAGTGATAAACAGTAGTAGTAAGTGAGTAGTAAGCAGTAGTAGTAAGTCAGTAATAACAATAGTAGTAAGTCAGTAGTAAGCAGTACTAGTAAGTCCGTAATGAGCAATAGTAGTGAGTCAGTAATAAGCAGTAATAGTAAGTCAGTAATGAGCAATAGTAGTAATCAGTAATAAACAGTAGTAGTGAGTCAGTAATAAGCAGTAGCATTAGATCACTAATAAACAGCAGTAGTAAGTCAGTGATAAGCAGTAGCATTAGGTCAGTAATAAACAGTAGTAGTAAGTCAGTAGTAAGCAGTAACAGGTCAGTAATGAGCAGTAGTAGTAAGTCAGTAGTAAGCAGTATTAGTAAGTCAATAATGAGCAGTGGTAGTCAGTAATGAGCAGTAGTAATAAGTCAGTAATAACAGTAGTAGTAAGTCAGTAGTATGTTAAAGAACTGAATGCGTTACGTAACTAACTGTGTTCAGGGTCAGTAATTTACTGTCTGTATCCAATATCAGAGAACATTATTAGACTGAAGTCTACCTTCACTTCTTCTTTGGAAAGAAAATAAAATAAAAGAACACAAAAGTATAAAATACAGTAGTAGTAAGTTAAATTAGGGATGCACTGACATAAAATCATGTATGCATAATGCATGGTGCTATATGGCACATATATTATAATGCCTGACATAAACTTGTTTAATTGTATATAACAATTTTTGAATGCATTTATAATGCATAATCAATACCAGATTCATCGGAACTGTTATTGAATTTTAATTTCAGTACTGAATACCTTATAGAGCATTATAAGTGCTCTTTATGATCTTTAAATGAAATTAGATAATCACGCCTAACTGGTAATACAGAATATATAGCTCAGTAATTTGTTTATTCAGAAATACATCGTTTGTTGTAATGTCTCACATCCTGTTTTCAACATTTTGAGAGAAATGCTCACAGCATAATGTGAAGTAAAATCCTTACAACACTAAAAGCAAAATGTCTAGTGTGGGAAAGTCAATCTGCAGTGCATGCTATCAATGGGTCTGTCTTACACATGGAGTATCAGATGTGAAGATATCGATCTGCTCCATCTGCCAATGCAAGAACTGTTTAAGGCTTCAATTAGCAAATCTAGCTTAAACCCCTTGCCAACATTAGCTAGATTCATAAACAAGGCAGGAGTAATTTATTGTTTCTATCCACTGACTAACATAAAAGCAGTTCTCTGTGCTGCTAATGGTATCAGTCTACCACCTGTAGCCAACTAGCCTAGCAGTACAGTTTCCAGTTAGCTAAAGATAAACAAACTATCAAATTCAGATTACATGAAGTTATGCTTTTTAAAATAATTTGAAGCAGTGCCTAGGCCACCAAAAAACAGCTCTTATTCTCTCAGTCCATACAGAATCTTCTCCCATAGCTCTGGGGCAACTCAACAAATATTTACCTGGATGTATGCCAGGCTCTGTCATGATGCATAAAATATACCAGAACTTATTATCTGCTCCACCTGCCTGTAGCTCCACCCTCTCATTTGTGCCAGGTGTTTCTCATTTCCCCTCAGTGTATTTATACCCCTGTGTTTGTTCAGTCTCCTTGTCTTGCATTGTGGGCATTACGAATACAGGATTAATTGGAAGTATTACTTCCAATGACCTTGTAATCACAGATTTAATGATGATTCCCATTCTTTTAGATAATCTTTGATCTAGTTCATTAGTCACTGGTTTTTATTTTGCCAACTTGCTGCTGCACTAGTCCAACTTTGACCCAGTTTGACAATGATCTTTACAAAGCACAGCCAATGAAAGGAATTGTTGTGTATGACGTGATATATGAACACTTTCTTTTTCACTGGGACTTTGTCTTCTCAACTTAATGACCACAATCAGAGCCTTTTTGTTTTTTAAACTGACAGTGATTTTGAAACTGATCTAGTGTGCATATGTACTGATGATATAACACCACTCAAACCCGGGAGTGAGCAAAGTGGCAGTATGTGCACAACCTCAAAGGTGCCACATCTGAAAGCACCTTTACTGTCACTGTTGTATTACTGTTTTGCTATCTGGTGTCTGCCACAGTCAGCTTCCCTTTTTGAGTCTTGGTTCCTCTGACGGTTTTTTTCCTCATGCATTTAGGGAGTTTTTCCTTTTCACTGTCACCTTTGTCTTGCTCACTTGTAGCTTGGACCAGAATATCTGTAAAGCTGCTTTATGACAACACCCAATGTAAAAAGTGGCAAATACATTTGAATTTGAATGTATTCTCTTAGCATACCACTCAAGAGAAGCAGTAAAAAACCTGACTTTCATAAGTGCATGATTGTTACTTTTATAAAAATGACCATTTAAGGTGGTATATTTGAATGACACAAAGCCTAAACATTATTGGTAAAAGCATGCCAGTAAGGTACCAGGTTTTAGGAGTGACACACACACACACACACACACCCACACACACACACACACACACACACCTGAGTTTCCAGTGTGGATCCTCCAGTAGATCAGACAGCAGCTTCACTCCAGACTCTCCTGGGTGATTATAGCTCAGATCCAGTTCTCTCAGATGGGAGAGGTTTGATTTCAGAGCCGATGCCAAAAAAGAACAGCCTTCAGCTGTAACCATACAACCAGACAGTCTACAGAAAGGAAAGAAAGAGAAGAACAGATGACATTTACACAGAGCTTAAATCAGCTGCAGTTCAGACAAAACACAGCAAGAACCAAATTCTGTGAAATCAAGATAGATAGATAGATAGATAGATAGACAGACAGATAGATAGATAAATAGATAGATAGATAGATTGATAGATAGATAGATAGATAGACAGATAGATAGATAGATCACTTTATTAATCCCAGAGGGAAGTTTTTCTATTGCAGCAGTACCACATGGGGTGCACTCCTGTATAAAAGGTCACCAAGCCACCATCTCAAGAGATGTTCAGGGCTCTTTTCCCTTTGACATGACCTGGAAGAACACATGTCCAGACCCAGCACTATTCACAACAGTCTTTGCTTTGCTTTGTTTGTAAAGTAAAGTGTTTTTTAGACTGTGTGCAACTTTCTGTGAACACTGGAAAAGTAGAGGATGGGCACCATTTTGTTTTGGTTACCGTTTCTCCAAGTTTTAAAGCAGAGAGATATGGTAGCCCTTTGTATTTTGTTTTGTTTTGCTTTCAGGTTTAGTTCTTTTTTTGTCATCATTAGCAGTTTTGTTTGTTATTTTGGTATATGCTTGTTTAGCTGCTTGCAAACTTGCATACTTTTACCAAAGCTCAAACAAACCTGCAGTTTGCTGATTTAAATGGTGTCTGGTGTGTGGTCTGGCAGGTGGTCTGGGGAGAGAGCCCACTCTCATTCTCTGTTACAGTCTGACCCTAGACTGGGTTGTAACAATTATGTATTACAGACTTGTAACAATTTAAAGCAAAATCCTCCATAAATGTGTGGAAAATATAACCAGTTCAAATGCTTCCACACTGGTGTACTGCATGATACAATTAAGCTGTTACCATCATACCATGCTCTGTGGCATGTACAAAAATGCTTGATTTTGGATCTAGATTAACAAGAGGAAAACATTTAAGTGATTTTGAAACAGGATTCATTACTGGGGCACAGATGACAGGAGTTACAAAGACTGCTCCCCAGTGTTTCAACGGGAATGGCACATAAAGTCACCTCTGCATTTAGACATCTGGGAGACCAGTACACAGGGCTGGAGATTGTGGTGAAAAGTGCACATTCAGTGAGTGTGATGCTTGTGCATTAGTACAGTATGTAAGAGCAGCTGTTCCTCATGTGGTTGAGAATGATCTCAGAGGTCAGTGCTGCAAAAACCACCATGGTATGCCACTAGAGGGCCTTCGGTGGACCAGAGCAAGTGGCAGTCACCACGTAGAACATTTAAGGGAGTAAAGCAGGCTCCTGGCTTTTGCCAAATGCATGCCACTGTAAGTAAGCTGCTCAGCACGAGGGGCCATTTGAGAGAAACTGTCTGTTCACTTCCATTCATTTCAGGTTGATTTCAGTCCAATAATATAGGCACATGTGAGCCAATTTAGATCACCTCATTGACTTGTTCTCTTCTACAGAGACCAGACTGTCTGTCTTTTTATCCAAAGGCCTGTGAAACATTGTATAACTTCAAAATAAAAGCTTTAGTGTGACTACTGAAAATGATGTGATAAAGCTGCGACTTCAAACACTGCACTGTAATGTCTGAAGTAGATGCTCCTCAAAGATATAAAGAATGGTCATTAAACCTGATATACAGGAGCATATCAACACCCTTTCACCACCCTAGAGGGTGGGACCTAATTTAGAATAAAACCTAACGAATCTTAATTCAAAAAAGAAAAAAAAAAAACTTGCTTAAAGATGCAAGTTCCGCTAGAAAAACCTAGACTAGAAAAAGTTTGAATGTTTTATTTTATAGATCTGTGAAATTAAGTTTTTTTTTTAATCTAAGTAACCATATTTAATTTGTCTTTGTGATAGTTGTAATTTGCTCACTACTAGAATTAGTAGTATTCGGAAGTTGCACCATTTTGGCCAGTGGTAACTTCATGTTAAAATCTTCTTTTAAATTAATCCTGAAACCAGACACACAGGGAACAACTTCACACTGAAATGGAAGCTTTAGCAAAAGTTCTGCCAGGAAGACTCTAATGCTACATCATTCATTCATTGGTCCTGACCACTCATGGGCCGACACCTGTCTTTAAAATGACTCGACTTGTGCACCTATGTTGCTGCTTGCAGGTGCCTACATTTTGACGTTCCCCTCCTTCCTACCCACCACCACCAGTTGGGTCCCTGTCTGGTTGTCCGGGGGTAGGCTCCATCCTGCCGTCTCTATCTGGCAGGATCAGCGAGGGTCTCAATGCTCCAAGATCTGGATGAGGCTTACACCAGAGACTCTTTAATTTCTACTGAATTGTAATCTTTCAACTTCAAATATTCCATTGAGAATATAAAAATTGTCCTCCTTCACTCTGCCACACCGCCTGAGTCTTTCTGGCAGAACTTTTGGGCTTTTTGGAGGAGGTCAGCCTCATAGCCAAGCAAGTGAAGGATGCCTTTGACCTAACTAACCCTGATCTGTGACACTCCTCATGAGCCCATCCAAGCCCATGTTGCCTTTAACTAATAAGGTGAGCTCTGGTCTGACACACACCATAGTCCGGCTCTCTCACCAATCAACAAAATTGTAGCCTCCAGATGGACCAAGGGACCTGATCTTCCCAGCACATTGTAACTGACCCCCCTTGGCTGCTCACTGCTGCATCAGGGTAAGGCTGACACTTCCTTTGTATGCTTAAGGTTCAGTGCTATTAACTCACTGTGTGTTTGGGCTGTAGATTAAATGCATATTAGGGAATTTCAGCTCATTTGCACCCTGGTTGCTCAACAATCTTATCCATTCACGTGTATCCGTTCTTATCCGTTCAAGTGTAGCTACCTTCAATTCTCTGCCTTCTATGCATACCTATTAGTTAAATCCGCCATTAAATGCATTATTTCCCTTGTTATCCATAGCCAATCAATAAATAAGCCCTTCAGTCAGGCTATCCTTTGTGTGGGGAACCATTTTCAACCACCAGGTAATTAATGGTCCCAAAATTTTAAGACTGAATCAAGTTGTGTTTAATGTACAAGAGTAAAGTACGTAAAAACTGCTGTTACTACTATGCCCAGCAAAAATCCTCACTTACCTGTGCTTGATTAAAAAAACAAAACTGAAATATTTCAATCCTATGCAAAGTATTCATTTGAACTCATATTTTATGGAAACATGGCTCCATGCTGCAATGCAGGACTTGGTATATATCATTGATAACTTTGTATTTTATGGAGAGTTAGGAATGTTAACTGGGAAAAAGCAGAGGATGGGAGGTCTGTTATGTGAACGAGTGATACCCTCAGTACACAATTAAAGTGAGTTAATACTATTCTATTTGCCCCAAGAATTTGGTTGAATACTTTTGCTTGTTGTATATGCCCCACTCACCCCAGTGGATGTGCATACTGTAGCTATACATTATGTATACTTAGGCCCAATCCCATTTCACCCCTTGCCCCTACCACTTCGCCCTTAGCCCTCTGTTTTGCGCATTCACGTCTAGGGTTAGGGTGTCCCAATTTTTGTTGAGATGGAGGGGTAGGGCAAAGGGTTAGGGCTACATGGCCCTAAACGGAGTGTTATCAGAAAAAAAGAAAAACCGGCAAGATGGCTGCACAAGCGACCAAAGAAACACACAAATGTGAGAATTTTCTCTGTTAAAAATTACAATAACTGTCGTATTATCTTAGTTTAATGTTGTTTCAATGTATTATGGTCATTTTCTTCATAACAAGCATAAAAAATCGCTAATAGCATGCTAATGTTTCGGTAGCTATCTAGCTAACTTCCCGTTCCACCTTAAATAGTCTAGCAGTGTTGACGCCTGAAGCGCCAGAATGTAACTGCTGCACCATTTAAGGTGGAACGGGAAAATTCAAACAAGAAGCTGGCGAATAGTTCACTTCAGCTTCGTATCACCAAAGAATTAGTGGTGGGCGATAAAAAACAATTGTCTTAAACCCCCTCTTTAAAAGCATATGATGCCCTAAATGTAACTAAAGCCCAGCAGCGAGGTTGCTGAACTTTTCCCTTCTCTGCTATCACTGAAGACGGTCTGGGTCACCTATTGAACAGCGCTAGTAGTTGTTAACAAAGCAATGTTTTATTTTTTTTATTTGAGGGTCCCATTTCGTAGGGCAAGATTTCAACCACTACCCCTTGTTACTCAGTTCAAAGGGGTTAGGGTGACACTCGAAAACAAGGGGTAGGGGTAAAAAGAAGAAATGGGATTGGGCCTTAAAGTAGTCCAGTGGTTTGACATAAACTCCTTTATCTTTAACTCCCTCAAAATAAAGGAGACCCAGGAGGTCCCAGTGACTATCCATAATCAATCCATTAAACAAACATCATCTTTTAAATAGTTGGCCATGTATGAGGATAGGTCATTGATTTGAACTTGGACTATGTTTGTGGTAAAATACAACAAAGAATTTATTTCTTAAGATGGCTTAGATCTTTTGGAACCTGTAGGGAAATGCTCACTTTTTTCTTTTGTTCTTCCATTCAAATTATTTTCCTCCTATTCCTTCATTTGACCAGATCGATGGACAAGCGCATACAAACTGAAGATTGTTTACTGGGCAGTTGAAAAGGAGACCCCCAAACTCAAAGTTGACAGTTTTCATCTTGTCAGTTTCCTGAGGCATGACCACAAACAAGAGTTTCTCAAAGTTAATGTCTCTATACCCAAACCCGTTAACTAGCCAGTTAACACCTATAGCTGTTTAAATGGCTGGTTGTTTTAGCCTCTATTCTTCTTTAGCCTGCTGTTATCCTGATTTATATAGCCAGATTTATTTTCTCTTCTCTTGATGCCCCCTAATTTTACACAAAGTTCAGCTCATTTAGGAAACAAAGGATGAAAACTGTTTTAGAAGAGGAGACTGAGATGGGCTGTTGATGAACTCAAGTGCTTCTAGGACAGAATGAGTGAGGCATCTAGCAGACTATAAACATAATGGCTACATAAACATTAATTTTCAAAGGCTTAACATATGAACAACAGATGAAACCACAGATATAATAAAGATCCATAGACAGATAGATAAATAGATAAAAAAGAGATATATAGACATATCGGACTATATATATATATATATATATATATATATATATATATATATATATATATATATAGATAGATAGATAGATAGATACACTATATTACCAAAAGTATTCATTTCCATTCTTAAACCATAGGGTTTAATATGATGTCAGCTCACCCTTTGCAGCTATAACAGCTTCAACTCCTCTGGAAAGGCTTTCCACAAGGTTTAGGAGTGTGTTTATGGGAATTTTTGACCATTCTTCCAGAAGCGCATTCGTGAGGTCAGAAAGCATTAAGAGTTCCCTTCACTGGAACTAAGGGGCTGAGCCCAACTCCTGAAAAACAACCCCACACCATAATCCCCCCTTCACCAAACTTTACACTTGGCAAATTGCAGTCAGACAAGTACTGTTCTCCTGGCAACTGCCAAACCCAGACTCATCCATCGGATTGCCAGACGGAGAGGCATGATTCGTCACTCCAGAGAACACGTCTCCACTGCTCTAGAGTTCAGTGGTGCGTGCTTTACACCACTGCATTCAACACTTTGCACTGTGCTTGGTGATGTAAGGCTTGGATGCAGCTGCTTGGCCATGGAAACCCATTCCATGAAGCTCTCTATGCACTGTTCTTGAGCTAATCTGAAGGCCACATGAAGTTGGGAGGTCTGTAGCAATTGACTCTGTAGAAAGTTGGTGACCTCTGCGCACTATGTGCCTAAACATCTGCTGACCCCGCTCTGTCATTTTATGTGGCCCACCACTTTGAGTTGCTGTCGTTCCCAATCGCTTCCACTTTGTTATAATACCACTGATAGTTGACTGTGGAATATTTAGTAGCAAGAAAATTTCATGACTGGACTTTGCACAGGTGGCATCCTATCACAGTACCATGCTGGAATTCACTGAGCTCCTGAGAGCGACCCATTCTTTCACAAATGTTTGTAGAAGCAGTCTGCATGCCTAGGTCCTTGGTCTTATATACTTGTGGCCATGGAAGTGATTGGAACACCTGAATTCAATGATTTGGATGGGTGAGTGAATACTTTTGGCAATATAGTGTAGATATCCGCCCTGATGATACTCTTGTTATAAAGTAGACTCTGTAACTTAATCAGACAGCTCACAACATACAACTAGTTGCATAGACACATCGTTGTTTAAAGTCTGCCTTTGACTGGATGACAAAAACATCTAGAACCCCTCTCTCATACTGCAGGAGTAGCTATTGCCCTCAATAAAGAATTTTAGGACTGCTGAATCTGAACACAAAGAACAATGATGGTTAGAATAATAAAAAAAAAACATGTACAACATATTCACACCTAAACATCAGTACAACAATGACATTGGAGCATAAAAGACTTAAAAAACTGTTCATGAGAACTAGTGAAAAAGAGGACAAATAAAAAATGATTAAGAGAAAACAACAGTAGTTACACCTTCTATGCTACAATATCTATAATAGTTAACACTGAGTGTTTCTATTGTTTATATGACTGTGATTATTAAGAACTGTTTATCATTTGTCAATAAAGCACTGTGTAAATACAACTAGTGGAATATATATATATATATATATATATATATATATATATATATATATATATATATATATATTGCAATTTAAATAAAATCAAAATCAAAATATCAACATTTACAACAAATTACATTGGCTGATATTATCAGGTATTGGAATTTTTTGCTTCTTAGTACTGATATGGGCCATGAAATTTTCATTCAATTAAATTTTATTGTCATTATACATATATGCTAGAATTTGCTAGTACAGTATAATGAAATTTTCTGTTGGCTGAACTTCTACTTCTGAAGGGATGTACTGCTGTGTAATGTTTTAATGCTGTGTTATATGTTATTATATTCAGTATTGTGTGTGCATGTGCTGTGATTGTATGTAGAACATTCTCTTCTGCCATTTTTCCCTAGATAGTCTTGTCTGTCACACCTGTCACTTGTCATGTATAGGCTGGGCCTAAGCTTAACATAAGTCCAGCTCATAAAATTGTGTCAGTCCACTGTTTTACGGGCTGGCTAAATGTTTGGCACCTCCGCACAAGGAATAAAACATCAATTCTCCAGACATATGGCTGCTCCCTGGTTTATAAGTACAAGTTTGGACTCTTCACTTGTCAGGGATATGTGATTTGACAGGACCTTTATATCTCCACAGCAGTGCTGCTGGAGTTTTTAAACACTCACTGTCCACTCACTGTCCACTCTATAAGACACTCCTATCTTGTTGATCCATGTTGAAGATGTAAGGTCATTGACAATAGCTCATCTGTTTCTGTGCAGCGTAACACACACTAACATGCCACCACCATGTCAGCATCACTGCAGTGCTGAGAATGATCCACCACCCAAAAAATACTTGCTCTGTGGTGGTGCAGGACAAGGTGAAAGGGGGCTAAAAAAGTATGCAGAGAAACAGATGGACTAGAGTCTGTAACTGTAAAACTACAAAGCTCTATATTTAACCTATAGGTCAAGTGGATCTAAAAAATGGACAATAAGGGTAGATAGTAGGAGGTGTACTTAATGAAGTGGCCAGTCAGGTATGTCATGGCATTGTTGTATGCTTGATTTTATGTACCTATTAGCTATGGGTGTGGCTGAAATAGCTGAAACTCTTCATTAGAAGTGATGTTAACATACACATACAAGACTGCCAGAGTCATAATTGTCCACAGAAATTTGCAGCATCAGCAAGTACTAACCTGTATCTCTTTTTCCTTTAAAAAATCCTTGAATGCTCTGCCTATAATCAGTTATCACTCTCACTCAGTATCAGCTCCAGGATCCCAACCATTCTAGCATCAAACTGGCACACTGCAGTTTGGCATTGTAGATGGCAGCCCTCACCTGAATCTAAAGCCGAGCAAGATGAAGCTGCTGCGTATCCCTGGAAAAAAAGGTCCTCACTCTGATCTCCTTTGAGAACTCCTTGGTCATTCCATCAGAAGATGCACAATGTTTTGGTGTAGTCCTAGACAATCACTTTTTTAATATGTTACAAACCTGTTTTGGTCATACACATTTCTTGTCTATGACATCCAGAAGAATAGACCCTTTTCCCCCAAGGAGGCAACCCCATGAACTTCCCTGTCTTTAAATGCAAACTGAAGACCCATCTCCTCAAAATGCACTTAAATGATTACTAATCTTGCAGTAATTAAAAAACTCAAAACTTTTCATAATGTTTGTGTATTGGGCATTTTGCATCTAGGTAGCAGTATATGCCTCTGTAATGTACTTTTGGCCATGTACTGAATAAATATAGAATACATCACTAAAGATCTCTCACAGACAATTAATGCCTCCAATCTTGTTAAAAAGGTTTCTTCCTGAGGAGGCTGAAGAATGTTTGTCCTAAGATGCCTGTCCTGATCCTGGTCATTAACATAGCCACACCTCATGAGCATCTAGAGGCCAGTGCTACCAGTAGTGGGTCACTACAATATTTATAGTTTAAAATCAAATTTACAGAATTCTCACCTGAGTTTCTCCAGTTTACAGTGTGAACTCTTCAGTCCAACAGAGATCAGCTGGACACCTGAAACTTGCAGGTCATTGTTACTGAGGTCTAGTACTTTCAGCGAGGATTTTGCAGATTGTAGAGCTGATCCCAGATTTTCACAAGTTGTTCTCCCAATTTTACAGACAGCCATTCTGAATAGAAAGATATATTGCAATGTAATTTAGAATATATGTAAAGTTTTCTTAATGGAATAAGAAAAAAGCTACATCATGATGTTAAACAACACAAATGTGTGGTTTAGATTACTTGGGTGAACTGAGTGATATGGGAGAATTCTAAAATCACATAAATGAGAATATCATTAAAAAAGACCTTAATATTTAGAGTTTACAGTTTACTCTGCCATCAGAGCTTTTTTACAGAAAATTCACCTTAGTGTCTCCAGTTTACAGTGTGAACTCTTTAGTCCAGCAGAGAACAGCTCCACTCGTGAATCCTGCAGATTATTGTTACTGAGGTCCAGTTCTTTCAGGTGAGAGTTTGTTGATTGTAGAGCTGAGCAAAGAGTTTCACATGAATCTTTTGTGAGATTACAGCCAGCTAGACTGCAATGGAATAATACACACAGCACATAGAACAGTTAAAATGGGTTAGGGAGATCAAGTGTCAAAGGAGTTAAGAGCTTTTCTTTACTGATTTGATTTTTGAGTTATGAACGTTGGGACAGATTCATCAAACTCAGCAGAAACCACACCATACACCACAAAATTTGCTGTTAATTAGCGCACCAGTCTCTCCATACCATTGCTGTATTTTTGCATTCTAGGTAAAACCCAGTCAAAATCGACAAGCTAATAAGCTAATGCATATTAATGACTAATGTTCAATACCTGATTGGGAACCAAAATAGACATGCTTTGAAAAACAAAGATTTAAAAACAAAATCAAATTTAATTCTTACACATTCACAGTCAAAAGAAGTAAACATAAAAGATACAATTTACAGTTGTTTCTTACCAGAGATGGGTACTGTTTTTTATAATGCCAAAAATATTCATTGACATGTGGACAATTGTTTAATCATCAATTTTCAAATATTATTCATGTAGATAAAATACTCACTGAGCTTTTCTGCAGACAGTCACAGCTGGGATCAGTCTCCTATAACCCTCCTCTGATGTGTTGTATTTCTTCAGGTCCAGCTCATCCAGAACATCCTCTGAGCTCAGAATGATATAGGCTAGAGCTGAACACTGTGCAGGAGAGAGTTTCACCTCTGAGTGTCTCTCTGAGTTTAGATACTCCTGAATCTCTCTGGAGAGAGACTGGTCATTCATTTCAGACAGACAGAGGAACAGATTGATGGATCTCTCAGTCGAGAAGGGATATTGTTCATCTTTATCATCATCATCATCATCATCACTACGATCATAATAATAATCACCTTCACCATCATCATCATCATCATCATCATCATCATCATAAACATCATCATCATCATCATCATCGTAATTATCTCCTTTGATTAATCTCTTGATGTACTGTCTGGTTCTCTCTGAGCTGCTCTGTGTTGGGGTCAGTAGACCCTGTAGAAGTTTCTGATTGGACTGCACTGAGATGCCCAGCAGGAAACGGAGGAAAAGATCCAGGTGTCCATTCTGACTCATTACAGATTTATACACTGCTCCCATCAGCAGCTCATCCAGTGAAATATAATTAGATTGACCATTGTGCTTATCTGTCTCAGGGCTGCTTCTGTACTCAAAGCTCTCACTGTCACTCTCTCTGTCACTGCCACTACCCTCACTGTATTTTCTCTCGTCACTGCCCTCACTGTATCTTCTCTCATTGTCACTACCCTCACTGTATCTCCTCTTACTGTCACTACCCTCATTGTACCTTCTCTCACTGTCACTATCCTCATTGTATCTTCTCTCATTGTTGCCACCCTCATTGTATCTTCTCTCACTGTCACTACCCTCACAGCATCTTCTCTCATTGTCGCTATCCTCACTGTATCTTCTCTCATTGTCACCAACCTCATTGTATCTTCTCTCACTGTCACTACCCTCACAGTATTTTCTCTCATTGTCACTACCCTCACTGTATTTTCTCTCACTGTCACTAGCCTCACTGGATCTTCTCTCACTGTCACTACCCTCACTGTATCTTCTCTCATTGTCGGCACCCTCACTGTATCTTCTCTCACTGTCACTACTCTCATTATCATGATGATCTTCTTGCAGAAAAATCTGCAGTGCTTCCATGTTCTTGTTCTCATAGCAATGAAAGACATACACAGCAGCCAGGAATTCCTGAAAGCTCAGATGAACAAAGCAGTAGACCTTCCTCTGGTAAAGCACACATTCCTCCCTAAAGATCTCAGTGAAAATCCCAGAATACACTGAGGCCTCAGTGACATCAATGCTGCTCTCTCTCAGTTCTTCTTCATAGAACATCACATTGCCCTTCATCAGCTGACTGAAAGCCAGTTTAGCCAGTTTCAGAAGAATGGCTCTATTGGACTCCAGCAGGTTCTTTGGGTCTCTCTCGTCTTTCTCCTCATACTTCTCGTTCTTTATGTTGGTCTGAGTGATCAGGAAGTGTGAGTACATTTCAGTCAGAGTTTTAGGGATTTCTGTATGACACTGTTTCATGATTTGTTGAAGAACAGTGGCTGAGATCCAGCAGAAGACTGGAATGTGGCACATGATGTGGAGGCTCCTTGCTGTCTTAATGTGTGAGATGATTCTCTGGGCTTGGTCTTCATCACTGATCCTCTTCCTGAAGTACTCCTCCTTCTGTAGGTCACTGAATCCCTGAACTTCTGTCACACGATTGATGTATTTAGGAGGGATCTGATTGGCTGCTGCTGGTCGGGAGGTGATCCAGATCATGGCAGAGGGAAGCAGATCTCCTTTGATGAGGTTTGTCATCAACACACCCACTGATGATGTCATGGTGATGTCAGATACTTTCTCACACTGTTCAAAGTTCAGCTGAATTCTGCTTTCATCCAGACCGTCAAATATAAACACAGCTTTGATCTGATCATAAATCTTTGGGTCCAGATCTTTGAGCTCAGGATGGAAGTCACACAGAAGTCCATGAAGACTGTATTGATCATCTTTAATCAGGTTCACCTCCCGGAACGGAAGCACAAACATGAAATCTACATCCTGATTGGCTTTTCCTTCAGCCCAGTCCAGAATGAACTTCTGCACAGAGACAGTTTTTCCAATTCCAGCGATGCCTTTAGTCAGAACACTTCTGAGCTCTTCTGGTCTGTTATCTTCTTTTCTTTCTTTCTGTACAAAGTGAGTTTTTCTAAAGCCTTTAGTCAGCAAAGTTCGGAGCTTATTCACTTTTGGTTCTTTGCTTTTTTTTCTTTCTTTTTTTCTTTTTTTGACACTGAGATCTTTAAATTTGAAAACAGCTTTTGATTCTTGACCTGCTTTCTGTCTGATACTTTCAGCCATCACAGTTCTAATGTTTGCTTCTTCCATGTATTGTTTGGAACCTTGTAGAGGTTTAAAGATGTCTAAGCAGTTGATCGGAGAGTCTTGTAAGTGTCTCCTGGATTTTTTCTCCATCTGTAGAACCTCATGTTCTTCATTCACTCCTTCACTCTCCCCCTCTATGATGTAGAGCTGAGTGTAAATCCTGTTCAGGAGGGTTTTATTCTCTTCTGTTCTGATTCCCTCAAATAAGCTCTCGTACTTGTTCTTCATGCTCATTTTGTGTCTCTGTAAGACTCTGTGTAGAAAATCATCCACTGGTTGGTAAGAATCCTGATTCAAGTCTCCAGTTTCCTCCAACAGAGTGTTTATCTGCAGTGCAGTTTCTGTGGAGCTCTGCCTGATGGGGTCAAACATAGTACACAAACATCAACACAAGTAACCAGAATAACAGCTCACAATGCAGCTCACTGATAAAACTACTTGTCATATGTAATATTTTCATGTAATTATAATGTCATTATAGCTTAGTATAATTTGTGCTTAACTGAATAGCTCCCATGATGAACTTCATGTCTTCCATCAAGAAACAAACTGTGTTCAAAATGCTTAAGGCTGGGTCAGCACATATTCATTTAGGCACTGCTGGGAGGCCTAAAATGTAATATATAAAATATATTATATATGTATTGAAGTGTTTTCACATATTTAACAACTGCAGAATTTAACAGTTCATGGGAGCTAAGAAATTCTGACTGGACGTCTGTCTGATCATTTTGATTTTGTGTTAAAGAGATTGTTACTGCGGTTACATCCCAATGACGTATATTTTTTGTTTGTGTTTTCTCTATCTCTTTCTCGCTTTCACTTACTTTCTTTTTCCCTCTCTGTCTCTTACATCAGTGATGAGCAAAATGTGGAAATTGATTGGATTGTCTAAGCTGAAGTCTGTGGTCAGAGGTTTCCCTCCATATTGGGTCTGAGGTGACTCTCCATGCAGCTTTGTTTGTTTTAGAGAAAATCACCCTGGTCATCATACCTGTGCTTTTAGAGCAGAGCCTACTGAACCTTATAACACAACTGAGCGTAGAGACCATCTACACCTATCAAACTTATTTACAATGATTAACAGCCTGGGTGTAGAGGTGGGTGCCATTTCTTTTGAATGTACTTTTTATCCTGTTTTTGATTCAGTTATGGAGACAGGGAAGAGTTGGCTTTTTGTTCTTTTGTTATTTGGCTTACCTGACCTGAATTAGTTAGATTTAAGTTTTGTTTATTGTGTTAGCTCTCCCTGACATCTTTCCTGTGCTAAGGTAAGAGACAAAATAGCTCTCTTCATAGCTCTTTGTCTCTTTTTCTTTTTTTCTCATGTTGTGACCTCAGTAAACCCCTAGACAAACAGTTTACAGGCCGCAACACTACAAAACATTTATATTATGACTACTTCTAGTCTGGAACATTAATAGCATTAATAATAGTTTTTCATATATCCATAAATAAATGATAAAGGATTATGGTCAGAGCATGAACAGTGGTTGCCTAACACTCAATGCCCTTATGCCACAATGCCACACAATTAGCCTTATTCATCAAAGTTGCATAAAATGTGAAATAACCAAAATGTTTGTGTTTTTAAGACAGTAGAAAGATGTGATTGTGCAGAGTGATTATTTTCCTAAAATGCTGTATTACTGCAGTGCATGGGAAGCTTCTGCATTAGCTGTTGCTGTTTATTTTGTGGGCAAAGACAGTTGTATAAAGCAAAAGTGCAATATGTCTTTAAATGGAACATGGAATAGTTGCAGCATTTGCTTATACGAATGTGCTTGTAAAATAAGTGCATCCACTTTTGTACTGAATTGCAATGCATATTAATGTATTACTGTTATTTTCTATTCTTATTCTTATTTTTGGTATTATAGATGTCATTTCTAATAGTCCTGGTTAGTTCACTGCAAATCAAGTATGTTTCAGGTTATTAAACTATTATGCTGAAATTTACACACTTCTACCAGATGTGAGCTTGACTGTAGATTGTAAAGCTATCAGTAAAATTTGATTGTGTTCATTTTACAATCAAATTATGACTGTATGTTTTATTTACGTTCTAAAAATTCTACAGATTATTGATAAATGTGATCATCACACACAATGCTGGACTGTGCTTCTCCACTGCTGAGATTTAAAGTCACAGTCATGGAAGAACTGGAAGTGTGTGCACTCTATTCTAAACTGTTCACTGTTCAGAGTTATGGTAGGTTCTCAATAAAAACATGTTTGACTATGGAACTCAAACAAACATGTTTTTAACAACAAACTAAAAACCATTCAATGTTTTTTTGATATTCTACAGTAACAGGACAACAAGAAGCAGCCTAAAGTCAATGGCTGCATGTTTCCATTTCAGCACAGTGTGAAAATTAACAAATACTGCTGCCATTTTTACTGTGCTGTCCAGATCTACTTTCTCCATTAAAGCTAAATGGACAAGTCATGTGCAAAACCTCTTTCTGAGAGACTACAGTGAGGGACAATAACTCACTCTGGGTCAGAGAGTACAGATAGGGACCAGTCACTCTTCATATACACACGGCTGGATTCTCCTCCTCCACTGCTGAATTTACGAGGCTCAGGTAGGGACTGGTCACTCTTCATAGACACAGAGCTGGGTTCTCCTCCTCCTCTGCTGAATTTAGGAGGCTCAGGTAGGGACCGGTCACTCTTGAAAGACACACAGCTGGGTTCTCCTCCTCCTCTGCTGAATTTAGGAGGCTCAGGTAGGGACCGGTCACTCTTCATAGACACACAGCTGGGTTCTTGAGATCCTATACACTTTAACCTGACAGCATGATCAGAGTATAGAGTTGAATCACTGCTCTATTTACTAAACCTCACTTATTCTGAACACAACTGAGATTTTTTTAAGTAGTATTTTTCATTTGTTCTTTTTTTATAAGAAGTGCTCACTTCTAAAAAGTTTACTTACTTTGAGTCAGAGGTTCCTCCTCCTCTGCTGGAGTGATGAACACCCATCATGGAGCTGTTACTCTGGATTTCTCCCTGAGATCTATTCAGACACACAAAATATACACAGGATGTTGAACACACTCACTGTAAGATCATGAGTTTGCTGTCATTGCAGCATCAAGCATACTTCAAAATAAATAAATTAAACTACAAATAAAATTACAACATTTTAAGTGAACATGTAGTAAGAGTGGTTATGTATTAAGGGTCATATTCAGAGTTGAGTTCTGTTCACACAGTGAGGAGAAAACACTGAAATCACACACATCTGTATTCAGACTTCAGATTTATCTATCCAGTTACATGGATTCAAGGATTGAAGGGATGGATTTCCCTGCAATTTTGGAATGCATAATTCTATACCAACTCACCTAAAATCTAGCAAAATCCTTTATTTAATTTCTGAAAACAAGCAAACTTTTTAGCTCAGTTAGATCAGCTTTATTGGTTACTAGGTCTTGAATCACATCTTAAATATTGAGTTTAACTGCTTACAGAATGACTGAACTGAGTTGGTTTCTCAAAAGCATCTCAGCACAACGGGGTTTCTTAAATGGTAGAGCAAGCATCACACTGAACATTCTCTCTCCCAGTTAAGATAATATTATACAGTTCCTGGCCAAAAAAAGTTGCCATTTGGATTTAAATAAGCAAGTACCTAAAAGCCTTTGATTGTATAATTACTGTAGTGATCAATATGTTTTAGCTGGCAACTTTAACCCTAATTTATGCAGTAAGTAGCTTCTCGTCTCTTAAACAGTCACATCAGAAGACATACCCATGGTCATGGAAAGATGTTACTGTGTCAGGTCAAAGGTCAAATTATTGGCCTGTATCAATTAAAGAAAACACCTAAGCAGATTGCTGAAATTACTGGAATTGGGTGAAGAACTGTCCAATGCATTATTAAAACCTGGAAGTATAGTAGTGAAAAGTCAACTTTGTGGAAGAAATGTGGTCGGAAAGTCACCGTGAATGACGGTGATCAGAGATCACTTAAACGCTTGATGAAGTCGATTCATAAAAAAATCTACAGTAGTAATCTACAAATGGCTATGGCTATACTTAATATTTAATAGTGAAAGTACAAGCATTTTTACACACAATGTAACAA
This sequence comes from Colossoma macropomum, assembly GCF_904425465.1. NCBI lineage: Eukaryota > Metazoa > Chordata > Actinopteri > Characiformes > Serrasalmidae > Colossoma > Colossoma macropomum. Next base: position 114,739 of record NW_023495286.1, on the reverse strand, counting down.
GACCTCACAGGATTGGGACTAAACAGCTAACCATAAGGAAACCACTTGTTAGTGAGATTAATCAGAAAAAAAAAATTGCAAGGAAGCATAAAGACTAGAGCAATGGAAAAAGGTCATGTGGTTTGATGAGTCCAGACTGACCCTATTCTAGAATGATGAGTGCGTCAGGGTAAGAAGGAAAGCACATGAAGCATTGCACTCATCATGCATAGTGCCCACTGCCTCTGAAGCCTGTGTTATGACACACATCCAGTGAGCGGTAGTTCTGCAGACAGAAATGCCTTGTTGATGAGAGAGGTCAGTGAAGAATGGTCAGGCTGGTTCCAAATGACAGAAAGGCTACTGTATCTCAGATAACCACTCTGCACGATTGCGCTGAGCAGAAAGGCGTCTCAGAATGCACAACACATTGAACGTTGAGGTGGATGGGCTACAACAACAGAAGACCATGTCAGGTTTCACTTCTGTCAGCCAAGAATGGAAAGCTGGGGCTGCAGTGGACATAGGCTCATCAAAACTGGACAGGTGAAAACTAGAGAAACATATCCTGGGCTGATGGATGTTGATTTCTGCTGAGGATGATGGTGGGGTCAGAATTTGGCAGCAACAGCATGAATCCATGGACCCAACCTGCCTTGTGTCAGCAGTCCAGGCTGGTGGAGGTGGTGTAATGGGGTGGGGGATGTTTTCTTGGCACACTTTGAGCCCATTAATACCAATCAATCATCACTCGAATGCCACTGCCTATTTGAGTATTGTTACTGACTATGTGCATCCCCTTGTGGCCACAATTTATGTCACACAGCAAAAGTCGTCTCCAGCTGATTTTATAAACAAATCAAATCAAATCAGATTTATTGTCACATCACAAGAGTACAGGGACACAGGTGAGTGAAAAACTTGAGTGCGAGTTCCACAAATTATGCAGAGAACAGTATTTACACATAGATAAACAAAACTATAGATAGGATAGAAGAATAGATAAAACCAATTTAACTAAAATATATACATATAATCTTACACAATAACTTAAAAATAATAATATTGCACCGAGACATATAATATTGCACTGGGAATGTAGAGTGAGTGTAATCAACTATATACTATATATAGTAATGGATATTACAATGCTATGTAGATGTGCAAATAATCACACTAGGTGTGGAGGTAGAAGATGGTACAGTAGGTGGCAGAGTATTTAGTAAAGTGCAAGGTACAGGAAGTTAAGTGGAAGCGCAGGGGGAGAGTATTGTCTTTGGATAAGTATTCAAAGTCCAGCTATGCAAGTAAAGTGCGGGAGTACAGTGGGTGCACGTACGTGTAATGGGAAGGGTTGGGCTGGGCAGAGCAGTGATTACTGGCTGTTCAATAGCCTGGTTGCATGGGGGAAGAAGCTGTCTTTGAGCCGACTGGTTCTGGCTTTTAAGCTTCTGAGCCTCCTACCACTCGGCAGCTGAGAGAACAGACAGTGACTAGGATGGGAGGGGTCCTTCATAATCCTTCTGGATTTCCTCAGGCAGCGACTGGTGTATAAATCCAATAGGTTAGGGAGCTGAACCCCGGTGATGGACTGTGCTGTCCGCACCACCCTCTGCAGAGATTTCCTCTCACGAACAGTACAGTTCCCGTACCAGGTGGTGATGCTGCCCGTCAGGATGCTTTCCACAGTGCAGGTGTAGAAGGTCTTAAGAATGCTGGGGTTCAGGCCAAACCTCCTCAGCCTTCTGAGGAAGTAGAGGCGCTGGTGGGCCTTCTTCACCACCTGTGAGGTGTGCACTGCCCATGTCAGGTCCTCGCTGATGTGAACACCGAGAAACTTAAAGCTGCTGACCCTCTCTACCGCAGTCCCATTGATGGAAATCGATGGGTGTACTGTCTCCTGCTTCCTGAAGTCCACGATCAGCTCCTTGGTCTTACTGATGTTTAGAGAGAGGTTATTCTCCTGGCACCAGTTTTCCAGGATTTTAACCTCCTCTCTGTAGGCCGATTCATCGTTGTTGGAGATCAGGCCCACAACTGTTGTGTCGTCAGCAAACTTTATGATGACGTTGGAGCTGTGTCTAGCAGTGCAGTCATGGGTGTACAGGGAGTACAGGAGCGGGCTGAGCACACAACCCTGGGGGGCTCCGATGTTGAGGGTCAAAGAGGAGGATGTGATACTTCCCATCCTTACCACCTGCCGTCGGTCCGTCAGGAAGTTCAGGATCCAGCTGCACAGTGTGCTGTTCAGACCCAGATCCCGGAGCTTGCAGTCGAGCCTCGAAGGAACGATTGTGTTGAATGCTGAACTGTAGTCTACAAACAGCATTCTCACATACGTGTCCTTCTTTTCCAGGTGGGAGAGGGCAGTGTGCAGGGTCAGGGCGATTGCATCGTCGGTGGATCTATTCCGCCTATATGCAAATTGCAGTGGGTCCAGGGTGGCAGGCAGTGAGGAACAGATGATATCTCTGACCAGCCTCTCAAAGCATTTGCTTACGATGGAGGTCAGGGCAACAGGTCGCCAGTCGTTCAGACAGGTAATACTAGCTGTCTTTGGAACTGGCACAATGGTGGCTAGTTTGAAACTAGCTGGCACGACCGAGAGAGACAGTGAGGTGTTATAGATGTCTGCAAAAACTCCTGCTAGTTCCCTGTAGCAGGCTTTAAGCACTCTCCCGGGAATGCCATCTGGTCCTGCTGACTTGCGTGGGTTCACCCTCTTGAAGGCTTTGCACACATCAGCTACGGAGACGGAGGGGGCGTTGGGATCAGCGGTGGGCGGGGCGCTCTCCAGTGGTGCTGCGGGAATTCCGTCGAAGCGAGCGTAGAAGTTATTAAGCTCGTCCGGCAGATCAGCGCTGGTACTGGGCAGAGTGCGAGAGGCAGTTTTATAGTCAGAGATTGTATTTAACCCCTGCCATAAGCTTCGTGTGTTGGCTGTGTTGAACTGTGCTTCCACTTTCATTCTGTACGCACGTTTAGCTGCTCTGATGGATTTACGGCGAGCGTAGTTGGATTGCTTGTACTCCGTATTTCCCGCTCTGAATGCAGCGCTGCGTGCGCTGAGGGCGGAGCGAACCTCACAGTTCAGCCAGGGCTTCTGATTGGGGTAAACGCGGACTTGTCTGCAGGGCACTACGTCATCAACACACTTGCGTATGAAGGCGGTGACTGTGTCTGCGTACTCGTCCACGCTGCCCGACGAATCACGGAACATTTCCCAGTCCACATGATCAAAACAATCCTGCAGCATAGCGTCTGATTGGTCAGACCAGCGGTGCACCTCCCTGGTAGTGACCGGCCCCCGTTTCAAACATGACAATGTGTTTATTGTTCTTCAGTGTCCTTCAGTGATGTGGTAGAAAAGGATGATTCACTGCTTGGAAGTGCACCTCAAAAATTCGAAATGCATGATGCAATCATGTCAACATGGACCAGAATCTAAAAAGTTTCCATCATCTTGTAGATCCATGCTACAAAGAATTGAGACTGTTCTAAGAGCAAAGGGAGGCCCTACCCAGTATTAATAAAATGTTCCTAATAAAGTGATTGGTGAGCATATATTGCTATAGTTATTCAGTTCATTTGTAAAAACAGAAACTTTCAAACTTGTAAATGTTGTTCTCTTCTATACTGGATATTTCATGTTTTCATGGATTTGGGTTTATAGACTGGTTCTGAACATGTTATTGTTACAGTTAAGCATTAATGGGCATGTTTATATTTTAAAGAGGGACAAATGCCCAGAGGTGGAAGACGTGGGAGACATTTTACACTCTATCAAGTTCTTTTCATTGTTTCTATGGAGTAACACACGCTGCAACTGAAAAGCACTTCTGTAGCACACTTTACATTTTTAAACTGTACTTTTAAGATGAAAAGCTATCAACATTTAACATTTTTAACTTTGAATAATAAGAAAATGTAAAGTATGATTTTGACAGTCTAATGCCAGGTTTAATACAAAATCTCTGATCTTTAAATCTTTACTTTCATCCTGAAATTGTGAAAATGTTTTCTGCACAAACTCTTTCTGTAATAAGTCCAAATTACTGCAGTCCACGTCCTCCCTCTGCTGGCTGAACAGCGCTACTGCACATGAACATGTATTTTACTGTCTGTGCTTTAATCAACATTTTGTTTACAAATTCCTACTTAAGAAACCCAAATAAAACATTAATGTACTTAAAGTCAATCAAATGAACCATTTCTCAGGATAAAATATAAAAATATGTTAATATAAACGGATGTGAAGTCTATTGATATCACATATCTGGAAGGACCTGAAACCTTCTCACTTATTCAGGATTGTCCTGTAATTTGTCACCCATCTGTATATGTGACAGAAAATTCACTGTTTTCCTCTTTGTAAAAACAGAAAGAAATTGTTTTCAGTGAACTTCACTATATTCTAGTAGAACACCTTTTCAGATAATCATGCTTTTCATGCATTTTACTGTAGGAATTTGAGGTAAAGTGAGTTCATCACCACTAGGATGGCAACAGAGCATCAAAATCTTCTAAAAGGAGAAAATTCCATTATTCTATATCTCTATACCTATATGTGTGTGAGTCATGAGTACCTGAGCAGGTGTTCTTCAGTAATATAGTGGAGTTTGTCAAAAACAGTTTGACTTAATTATTATTTAATGGAATTTTATAAAGTAGCAATTATAACTGAATGGCAATCCTGAAAGATTTTGCCATTTCACTATTTCAAACAGTAAAATGTTACATATAAAATCAATGCTTTGAGTAAGGTGAAGCTGTTGTTTATGAATCTCAACTGAATAATATACTCAAAGTTTTGTGCTTTGTCTTATCACGCTCACCTGACTCAACTAATAAACTAATTAACCACCACGCTGGCTGGGTCAGGTGTGTAGAAAAGATTTGTTGCTTTAAATTCAGGTCTTACAGAACACAGACGTGTTCCCTGATCTAGAAGTGTCTCTGCTGGACATCCTCAGTTTAGTTCTTAACTGTGAAACACCCACATACACGTTCTTTCTTTAATCTACACATCAGTCTTGTATATATGTGTTTATTATAAACTTACCATGTGTAATAAAGTCCCTGTTGCTGTGTAATTTCTCTCTCTCTCTCTCTCTCTTTCTCCGTCTTCTCCTACAGCACTGCTGCTCTATTGTACTCTCAGGTTACATTCAGGAAGTGCTACAGTAAATAACTCCTGAACCAGGACACTGTCTTCTCTGGAGTTATTCCAGAGATATTCCAGCTCAGTAAAAAACCCATTTCAGTCTCTAAAGTGCAGATTAAGATCAGGACTAAAAGAGTTTTAATAAAGAATTCACACTTTCCATCAAATTCAGGCTCACATTAATAGATTCATAGAAAACTAGAAAAATAGGAATATAAATCTAATATATAAATAATAAATATAAAAACTTTATATTACTGTTGCAGTTTTACTCAGGAATTAAAGTTGGATTTATCAATTAAATTTGCTATTATATGGAGATCTCAGCATTAATATCATTTATATTTCATTAAATTCAATTTTTTTATTTATTTATACAAGAGGTGAAACAGGCATGCTAACAGTAACAATAAAGACATACCAACATAATGCAAAACAAACCAAATTATACAGTGGTATGTAAAAGTTTGTGCACCCCTGGCCAAGTTCCATGTTGCAGTTTATTTTCTAAGTGTGAATAAATTAACACATCCTCTACAGAGACCACACTGCTGCAAATTTTAATGTACAATTACTGTTTATATACTGAATTTAACATACTTAACAAAAAATAAAACATAAAATATGGCCTGTGCAATATTTATGGCACGTTTTATATTTTGTATGGATTTTATATGCGTTTTATTTTAAAATCCATATTTAAGTGTGTTCTCCATATTTTGTGTTGGGGTGGCTCTGGGCTGGGCATTTCTTTTGCATTTTCTGTGGCTGTTGAAGTGCCTGCTTAAGAATAAAAGAGCATTTGCATATGCGCCATGTTGTCAGAGTCTTCTGTGCTAATGTTACAGTAGCTAAGGTCTGAATACTTAATTGTTTTTTTTAATAGTTTTTTAATAACGTTCATTTATAAAACATTTATAAGCGTTTAATTCATAATTAACTAATCGTGAACTAATTATATATTTAGAGCTATAAATCATTAATTAATATATTAACAACACTTAAAGACACATAAGCTCTTCATGATTAACAAATGATGAATAGATGAGGAATTCAGTAGTTGTTCATCAATTATGTACATACTATAATAAAAATTCATAGTAGCATAATTTACAAACTTTAAAGTTTAGGTGTTCTTTAGCCTCTCAAAATTAAACATCTATAAACTTCTACTTTATGATTTATTAATCATGAACTAATCAAGTTCTTAAGAGTTGTTCTTCACTGTTTCACACATTAATGGCAGTGGTGGCATTTGAGCACTACAGTCTACAATGTGTCTTCTTTACAAGATATCAGGGTTTTATAATGGCCCATATATAATAATATGTAGAACTGTTATCACACCTCCCTGGAGAACTCCTTATTCTCTGTCTGCATATGTATGAAGACCTGGTGTTGTTGATGACTGTTTACTGTCACTGCAAACTTGTCATGCAAGCTTCTCCACTACAGCATCTGGACGATTTGATCCTTTCTCTCCAGCAAGGTCACCAAAGTGCTTGTCCAGTGCCTTGTAATCTCAAGGCTTGATTACAGTCAGGCCCTTACAAGTGATCGAACAGTTTACTTACATCACACCCCTGCTGCGTTCTTTTCACTGGGGTCCAGTAACTGTTCACATCAGATTTAAACTGCCTACAAAGCCAAAAAATGGACCAGCTCCTTCCTACCTGATGACCTAGAGCAATTTAAGCTTCAAGTACAGCCCAGCTTGACCAAGACATATGAAAGACAAACATCAAGACTCTTCCATTGGAGCCCATGTGGTGGAACAAACTTCCACTGAACAGCAGAATCCCTCACTGTCTTCAAATGGGATGAAGATCCATCTCTCTGTGAAGCATTTAAATTAACTGTAATCTAGTGCTTATGCAAAATCTCACCCCTGTACTGTGTGTCTCCATAACTAAGAATCAACACTGACTTTTGTTTCTGGTAGTATCTTGGCTCAAGGCTATCTTTGGACTATATTTTCTGAGTGGACAAGAAAGCACTTTTCTCTCCGTAAGTGTTTTTGCTATATGCAATAAATGTAATGTAAATATATGCTACTGTTTCATAACTAATGATGGACAAATCAGGATGTTATTCACTTTTAGTGAATGTACTGCATGTACATTTACAAAAAAAAAAATAAAAAAAGAATTAAATGAAAAAAATACAATCTTCACAAATAGAAGATGTTAATGCAATGTACCCTTTATTAACCACAGTAAGATCCATTAACATTTTTTGGGCCTACAAATGATTTGTTAAACATTAACAAACAGTAGTGACTTTCTTACTCATGTTTTATAAATGACCTGTTTATTACATATAAATTATTTGCAACATTTTTGCAGCCCCTAATCTAAAGTGGACACTATTCCATATATATGAATATCTAAAAATGCCTGTAAGTCATTTACAAACTAAAGTCTTTTTGTTAAGTCATTTATACATTAATCAGTCAACATTTATAAAACATTTTGCAGTCCCTAATCTAAAGTGGAAACAAAAAACAATGGATAGACATTAACTCAATGTAACTATTAAGCATAAACTGGATTTTTTTTTACCTGCGTTTTGACTTTATGACATTAAAATTACTGAGAAACCTCAAAAGAAGATAACAGAGTTATTACAACTTTATTGAATAAACCAAAAAAAGCAACTGAATAATCATGTTGTAGTTTCTTTACTCTGTAACAAACACAGTAGCAAACATTTTTACCTTCTCTTTGCAAAAAAAAATTAAACCAATACAGAGGGTTCTTACCAAAGCAAATATTCTCTAAAAAGTGCTCATTTGACTCTTTCTATTATGCACAACTTCAAACTCCTAATTCAAGAGCGTTGGCAGTTGAAGCAAATAAAAAAGAACCTTCTTATTTTCTTTCCATTAAAGGTAAAGTTTGTTTTTCTTTTTGTACAATTCCACAGTGGTCAACAACTGCACATCATTGTTTAAAATATCCATGCACTTCTTTGCAAACACCTGCAATTTCTCTTGTCGCGAGTAACCCTCCAACAGCTTACTGTACTCTTGAGGTGCCACAATAGCAAGTGGAGCATTGGCCACTACAGTGTTTCTATCTACACCAAAGGCCTTGTAGGCAGCATGAAGATTTCTCCTCCTCCTGTACTGCTGTAAAATCTTTCTGTATCTTGTTACAGCCTGCTGAGGATTTTCTGCTACAAAAACACAATACATGTAAAAAAAATAAAATAAAAAAACATGAATAAAAACATTACAAACAAATCAAATGAAATATTCCCTTAATCTTCCATCAGTTCCTTAATCTTATTTCATTTTATACAGAAGGACTCTAGTCAGCGACTCCTGACTGATTTAAAACTCAAGACTTATGACTTGTGAGTGTTCTGCCAGAGAACTGAAACTGATTGGACTGCTAACCTTAATGCAGTAAATGAATACAATATTTCAAATCTAATCTAGTCTTTGCCTTTCAGTTTTGCTAACTGATACAGTCTTGGGCAGACATTACTTCAGTGTTGTTCTCCTGCACCTCACAGTATTGTCTTGTTTGACACAGCTTCAAATAATGAGTCTTTTGTTAAAAAAAAAAAAACAGACATAACAGAGATGTTTACAAGCTTACATATCATATAAACTGCAGACTAACCAACCGTTGCAAGTTGTGTTGTCTTTCTTTTTTAAACATTGTAATGTTTTTGTGTAATGGAAGGTCCATTATTTTTGTCAGGTTTTTAGTAGGATTTTACTTTTGACTCAAAGCTCAACTCATAGACATAAATCCCAAAGACTTAAGACTCCACTCAGATTTACAAACACCTCTGTTTTACAGTAAGTAAAATATTTATATATATATATATATATATATATATATATATATATATATATATATATGGATTAATCTGTTGTGGTTTCATTTACCTCTCTGTCTAAACTGCATCTTTCCTTCTTTTTCTTTTCTTTTTTCTCTTGAGCTTTTTCTTGTGGCAGCACTTGTATTTCTTTCCTTTCTTTCTCCGCTCATCAGAGAAACTTGAGGTTGATGTAGAGGAGGATGATATAGTGGATAAAGATGAGTCAGACCACTCTGATGAGTCTTAATCCCTACAAAGATCAATGAAATTTTTCTCTGCTGTGTTAACTTTCTGGTATTTCTTCTGGTCTAATATCAAACAAACCAAACATCAGTGAGACATGAGAAGAGAAACAACAGATCTTTCTTTTGCAAATGATTCCAGTGCTAAAAAATAGACCTACATAAAGCTATAGAACAGGACCATTCCATGGCAACTCAGATAGAGCCTGTCCAGTCATGTCATGGATTTTCATTAAATAATTCAAGCAAAAATTTAAATTGAATGTAACCATGCCTGACTTTAAAGCTATACTTCTAGTAGTTTTAATGCTGATTTTTTTACAGTAGTTCCAATCAGGTGCTAAATCACACCTTAATTACTGAGGTTTACTGCTTGCAGATTGACAAAACTGAGAAAAATTCTGTTACTGTCAATAGTTAAGTGAGTAGAAGATGAACTGATCCCCACAAGACATAAATTAAAAAAAAAAAATCAATCTTTTAGCAAGATTACTGTATTATTTTTGTTTTGTACATTGGAGTGGGAAAAATGGAAAGGAGCACCATGCAAAAGTTTGAGCACCCGAAGAGATTTAAGCTCTCACTTTTTCCAAGGTCTCAGACATTAATTAGCTTGTTAGGGCCATAACTTGTTGACAATCATTGTAAGGAAAGGCCAGGTGATGCGAATTTCAAAGCTTTATCAATCCTCAAACCTTTCCCAACAATCAGTGACCATGGGCTTCTCTAAGCGGCTGCCTAGCACTCAGAAAATTAAAATAATTGATGCCCACAATGCAGGAGAAGGCTACAAGAAGATAGCAAAGTGTTTTCGGGTAGCTTTTTCCCCAGTTTGTAATGTAAATAGGAAGTGGCAGTACCCATGAACATTGGAGGTCAAGTTGGGGTCTGAAAGACCAAAAAAACTGTCTGAGAGGACTGCTTGTAGGATTGATAGAAAGGCAAATCAAAATCTCCATTTGACTGCAATAGACCTTCAAGATTTGTCAGACTTTGGAGTGGTGGGGCAAGATTGTACTGTGCAGAGACACCAAATATGACCTTCATGGAAGAGTCGGCATAAATAAATCTTGTCCAGCATCCTCACCACAAAATTCAGCATTGGAAGTTCTCAAAGCAACTTTTAAACAAGCCTAATGCATTTCAGAAACAAGTCCTGTGGACTAATTCACTAAAAAATAGAACTTTTTTGGCCACAATGAGCAAAGGTATATTTGGAGAAAAAAAGAAATTTTATATATAAAAAAAAAACGTAGCATAGGGTGGATCAATCAAGCTTTGGGCTTCATACCTTCACTGGTAGAGAGAAGAACTAATTCAATTCAATGGAAAGAGGATGTCTTCTGCAACAGAATACTGATGCTAAACACACATCAAAATCCACAATGGACTACCTCAAGAGGTGTAGGCTAAAGGTTTTGCCATGACCCTCAAAGCCCCTGAACCTAGACATCATCAAAAATCTATGGACAGACCTCGAAAGAGCAGTACATGCAAAACCCAAGAATCTCACAGAACTACAAGCATTTTGCTAGGAAGAATGAAGAATCCCCCAAGATCCCCACAAGAATTAAAACATTATTAGTTGGCTACAAAAAGCGTGATATTCTAGCAAGATAGCATCAAAAGCATATTAGCTAATGTTAGCTCAGTAGCCACGGAGCAGCACAGGAGAAAGTTGACTGACTGAAATACTGACTGAGAGGCTCCTAAAATGATCGCAGGAGCAATGAGCTGCCTAGTCTATCAGTTATCATTCGCTATACTTTTTTCACTTTTTTCCAGTGATATACAGAGCAAAATTGTACTAGATCACTAGTTGGCTAACATTACATTGAAGAGTTTAGCACACAGAGAAAACAGTGTTTATTCTGGTTTTATTGATACTTAACAATAATTCATCCATAAAAATAACTCTGAGTTACCTCAGACAGAGGCACTGGACTCAGCTGGTCTCAACAACAATTTCTGAATCCACCTCACCCCGAAACCGAGACTAGACCAAGTCCCAATGAGGTCGAGACCAAGACGAGAGACTGTTCTCTTCTTGAGAGTTTATGGTCTCAAGACCAAGACTGGACTCGGGTACTACAACGCTAGTAAAAATTAGGTCTTTCTGATTTGATTACTTGATTGCATACCTGAATACAGATGATAGTTTTATTTCTTTTTCTCTCTTTTCTCTCCTTTAGTGGTATAGCAGTCATGCAGATTTTGCAGCACTGTCCTTTATAGAAAAAGAGACCTCCTGAAACATGGACCGTCCAGCAGAGCATCAGGACCAACCGTGACAAAGACATTTAAAGACACTGGACGCACTTTAACATTTGATAAGGCATCATCACTCCCCTGATGATGTTCTGACACCAGAGGAGCTTTACTAGTCAAGAAACTGTTGACTGTATTTTAAACTGTTGTGATTTTAGGGCAAATGTTTGTTTGAAATATGTGTGTAAAATTTAACTTTGGGGTAAATAGAGAAGCACTCATTAAAATCCCTTTGAAGTATGTTAGAGTATTACATACATGCATTATGTGTATTACCTACAAGTTTTTATATTTATTATTTATGTCTTGTTAATGCAGTAACTGCATTAATGTAAAAACATTAAGTACAGAATTTATATACTTAAACCATTTGACCATCATGACCATCTTTTATTACAAATTACAAAGTATAAAATAAATCGTTATTTATGTACAGTGGTTGTACACTTGACCTACATTTTAAAGTATACTTCAATGCCCCACCCATTCAGCCTATGGCAGTTCAGCTCCACCTATTTAGCCTACAGCAGTTTAGCCGCACCCATTCAGACTACAGCAGTTCAGCTCTGCCCATTCAGACTAAAGTTATCTATTTTATTTCGGTGCCTCATGATGCACTAAGTGACTTATGGACAGAACTTTCAGCACAGAGTAAACAGACAAAATTTTAAATACTTGAAATGTGGGAATAAATAAAAATATCAATGATCGTTATTGTTGGGATGTTCGAATACTTATGTGCTGATGTTTGATTAATCAATCTGTCAATAGAAACTTGAACCTGCATGAAAGAAACACTTTTGCCTAGCCTACAGCATTTACTCATGCTACTAAAGTTATTTTATTTAAACTTTTTAACTGTGTTGACACTGAGAGTCAGAAACGGGCAGAGAACCATGAAGCAGAGCCATTACACGGCAATGTCTAATGTAGAAATCAATTTTTAAACCAGTGCTTCGATAATACTCCTTCAGATTTTCACCATGATAACAATGTTAGCATCAAGCTGGCGTGGATAGGTTTCTGCTACCCGTCCAGCCTACTAATGAGTGCAGAATATAGCCAGTTATAAAGATATACCCAGTTATAATATATCATGTAAAAAAGTTAAAGTGAGTCTGTTAGGAGCAAACAGTCAGCTTTACTGTCAGCTTATCACCTGGATGCATTTTATGCCCTCGGATTTTAACTCTGTCAACTGGGCTTATTCAAGGAGTCACATTTACATGTCTGCTGAAGCTCTGTGCTACTTCTGCTTGAACAACTACTTAAATGAGTATCAGTGCTAACAGCAAATGGGTTTAGTTTATCAGCATAGAATTATGCTAAACATGACAAACATTTCAGACATTCTTAGTTACCTGAAAAAAATATTTACACCCCTGCTGTTTAGACTAGAAAGTAAAAAACGAGTGTGACAGAACTGTTGTCCAGGGTTTATGTTGTATCTGTAATATACTAGATTTCCTGTATCACAGCCTTTTACAGCTGTGTAAATAAATACAAAACAGAGACAAAAACAAATTTAAATGGGTAAATTGTATGAGTGGAGGTGATGTACTCTGCTGCTTTGCTCTTAGCTAACCTGATGACATGTCTGGGTTCACTCACCCTGCTGCACACCTGCTCTCTCACTCTCCTTTCAGCTGTCAACATTTTTGTAAAAATAAAATTACTGTTCAACCGTAAACATGCATCTCTCCTTCCCTATGTGTACAGTAAATGCTAGCTTGTTAAAGCCTGTTTTCTCCTGTCAGTCAGCTTCTGCAAGATTCCACTGAAATGGACCCTTTGGCCCACGCTGTCAGTGGTGGAACAAGTAAGGCATGTTAGCTACTCCTGACATAAACTGGTTTTTGAAATTCCCCTCAGGGTTTCATGAATGTTCTTATGTTTGCAGTCATAAACTGTGTTAATACAGTAAAGGTCTGAAACACTCTCTGTGTCAGAAATGAATGCAGGTGAACTCAGTTCTACTGCTGATTCTGTAGTACAACAACACCGGTTTACTGAAATGGAAACAGTTTAACTGGTCAGAGGAACTGTATAGTCGGGCTGCGGTGATGACCATAGGTAAAAATCAGCAGAGGGTGTAGTGCGTCATATCTAAGGTCTGCCCTTGTTTTTGTGTGACTTGCATGCACTGTTACCTTTCAGATATATTGCAGGTTCCTCAGTGTTTTGTGTGTGTGTGTGTGTGTGTGTGTGTGTGTGTGTGTGGATGTACTGCTCCCTCAGGTGTTCTGATGCTGCACTCATGATTAAGTTCAGGCTCCAGGGTTAGTTTCTATTAAATGTTGAATCAGGTGTGTTTAATGAGGAAGAACAGTGTCCTTTGCAGAGCTGTGACCCAGAAGGAACCCAGTTTAACACCCCTGATCTACACAGTCAACAACTGAAGAACTGAGAAATAATCAAATTGAGAAAAGGCACTAATAATGGTATAAGTACTTATGCACCAACTATGGGGGTGGGAGGGCATTGGGTACTTTTCCCACCCAAAACTAATGGGTGGAGATTATTCAGTTGTGGTGTGCGCTTATGTTTGGGCTGCTTTCTAAAAGAGCTGCAGCCACAGGTAAAATGTTTGTTTATATTAATCCTAGTGTTGAATATCTGGCAACCCAAGGACATACATGCATGCAGCAGAGGAGTGTTTGGTGTTGACGCTGACCATTCAGCCTGAAGGAGGATAAACATGCATGTAATATCACAAAAAAGAGCTCTCTGTACGGAGACCCTGGCAACTGTTATTAAAAGATTATTTTTATTAGAACAATGAGAGAATTATTTAACCTAAATAAGTTGGTAACACTTTACAATAAGGGTACATTAATTAACGGTACTTATGACAGTAATAAACATTACTAAATGATTAAGAAATGTGCGACTATTAATAATCAACTAATGATAGAAGACAAGAATTAACATCATTTCAGATTTTATTGAACAGTTTATAATTACTTCTAAAAGGTTAAGTAATGTCTTAATTGATAATTAACTAACGCTATTAATAAATAGCATACTCTTATTTTTAGTATTTTATAATCATTACCAAATGGTTAAGTAATGTCCTAATTAATTATTAATTGATGTTATTAATAAAAAATAAGTAAACAATAAGCAATGGTATTTATGATAAATAGCGTAGTTTTTAGTATTTTACAATTATTACTAAATGATTAAGTAATGTCTTAATTAATCATTAACCAATGACAGAAATGAGAATTAACATTATTTTAGATATTATTAAGTGGTTTTCTGATCATTAAAAAAGGTTAAATAATGTCACAATTAACAATTTAATAATAATACTAATGATAGCTGACATTAATTCAGGTATTATTAAGTAGTTTATTAATGTGTTAATGTGACTCAAGAATTGGGACAGTAAGAACTAATCACTACTTAAACATTTTGAAGTACAAATCATATGTGTATCAAAATATCAAATCAATTCTTCATCACAAACTTCATCAATGAACATTTTAAGTAATGTTACTCGATCCTTCATCAGAAAAATAATAGGACAAACATTAACATTAAAACATTACATAGTCATTAACTAAAGCCTCATGTTGACATTTAGTAATTAATAAATATTAATTAAGGTAAGAAATAAAATACTTGATACAGATGGCTGACTGTCATATGTATAATTCTTCAGTTGCCAGAACTGCTCCTGAAGTATTCTTGCCCTGTTCTAATTAATCAGTGCCCAGTTTTCCAAAATAATCTTAGTGTTAAGATCATCATAACTGGTTGAGGGGGTGTGCCGTGATGCTCGCTGTACCATTTAACAGTAATTCATGTGCTAAGATGCTTTCAGGAAACAAAACTCAGCTCATTAATAAGCCCATCCTGAGGTGTAAGTCCACAAGGTGCAGGACAGGTGATACTCCAAGACCAGGGCTGGAAACTACTGGCATACAACAATGACTGTCCACTTACTTGACCATCCTTCAAATGAAGACTTCTTGGTAAAGGCTGAGATCTGTGGACTGACTCTGTGGTCTTCATGTAGAGGCTTGCTTTTTCTGTTCTCACCATGTAATGTTGATGTAATGTTACCACATTACCTTTAATGTATTAGTTTTCTATTTTGTACATAACAAACCCAAAATTAAAAAAATAAATTCTCTTTAAATGCATCAATTAAACATTGTTAATAATTTTTTAATGTTCTTTGTGACCCTTACTGTAAAGTTCAAAAAACATATCTACCTTTTCTAACACTTAATAAATGCATAAAAGCACAGCATAAGCATTATGCAATGGATAGTTAACCCATAGTTAATGTGCTACACAATCCTCACTGTAAACTAAAAAAAAGTTTAAATAACACTTCATAAATACCTAAGAGTGCTTAATAAATATTACTTAAGATTAGGTAGCTTTGCTCAATTCTCATAGTGGCCCATTTCACAAAGTTTAAAACACATATCCCTTAAATAACATTAAGAAACCTGATAATAATGTTTAATAAGCGTTTCTTAAATAGATATAGTCCTTAATTATGTATATTTGTTACCTTTCTTGAAAAGTTGACAATATATCTACCACTAGATATACTTTATAAATTAATAAAAGTTCATAATAAACATAATTTAATCAGAATTAACCATTAATTAATGATGCATGTGATCTTTATGAATATAAAGTAAAGAGTAAATTACCGTAATTCGGTCCCAGTTCAAAATACATAAATGTGAATGTGAAGACCTCGCAATAGGAGCTGAATTTGTATTTGAACAGCACAAAAAGGTACCAGAACAGGTCAACTTATTGAAATTATATACACTACAAATTGTGAACACAGACACCTACGGGAATTGCTTCTTACAAAGGGCAACTAGTCTAACTGCTTCTTACTAAAGGCAACTAGTCTAACTGCTTCTTACAAAGGGCAACTAGTGGAACTACTTCTTACAAAGGGCAACTAGTGGAACTACTTCTTACAAAGGGCAACTAATGGAACTACTTCTTACAAAGGGCAACTAGTGGAACTACTTCTTGCAAAAGGGCAACTAGTGGAACTACTTCTTACAAAAGGGCAACTAGTGGAACTACTTCTTACAAAGGGCAACTAGTGGAACTACTTCTTACAAAGGGCAACTAGTGGAACTACTTCTTACAAAAGGGCAACTAGTGGAATCACTTCTTACAAAAGGGCAACGAGTGGAATTACTTTTAAAGGTCAACTAGTCTAACTGCTTTTACATTTACCAGATTACTTTAATGAACCCACCCCCCATGTTTGAAATACTCCTAACAACAAATTTCTGAATGTGAACTGTCACAAAAATGCAGCGCTCTAAAGGGGACTGGTTAATGCTTCCTTAAGCATTTTCTTTCATCTGCTTAATGGTGTTCGTTTCATCAGCTTCAGCAGCTTCCTGACATTGCTTTGCTATGTCTGCCAGCTTTCCCACCTTCTGATGTTGAAGAAGCTCTGCATACTTTTCTGGAGCTGCAGTTGCCAGCTCTGCAATGGCTGCAGTCTGGACAATTGTGTTTCTGTCATCACCATATTTTTGGAAAGCTTCCCACATGGTCTTGCCCTTCTTGAAGGTTGAGAGGACTGCTTTGTATCGCTGTATCACCTCAGATGGTTCACTAATTAAAACACACAGTGAAAATCAGTAGCATGCAAATCAGTAGCATGCAAAAAGTCAGGGATGCACAACTCTGGTCCTGGAGGGCTGGTGTCCAGCACAGTTTGGTGATTTACCAGCTCAGGCACACCTAATTACACTCATCTGTTGATTTGCCAGGTTAAGCGGGTGTGTTTGGGCAGGGAACATAAGAAGTTCAGAAGTTTTCCCAATGTTTTTGTTTAACCATTTCCAAACCTCTCCTTGATGAAGACCAGTGTTACTTTTAATTCTCACTGAATATCTGGTTTGGCTAATTAGTGCTTCATTAAATGAAATCAAGTGTCCTGCTGATGTAATTTAATGCCTGTACTGTTTGTACATTAAAAGCAGGAATATTATGTCAATAAGGTTTAGAACCTCAAACAGGCATGGAACACATATGCTTCACACATACCCCACTGCCGGCAGTGATGCTTTGTTTCTTTCCTGCTTTTTTTCAGTTTCTTAGCCTTTTTCCCCCTTCTGCTTCTCCAACTTCCTCCTCTTCTTCCTTTGTCTCTCCAGTGGGCCTGTACAAGAACTTTTTTGATGTTCAGTGTAGTAACTTGTATTGCATCACTGAACAGATGAGCTGGTCAACATATGTCATTTGTGTGGTGTTATGATCCAAAAACAATCAAAACTGATTTTTGAATGGTCATTTTCCAACCTGTATTTATCCCTTAGAATTAATAAAACTGTATTTGTTACTCTGTTTTTATAATTTCTATATGTAAAAGATTTCTGTTTTGACTTTGCCTTTTATTGTCAAAAAATACTCCTTTTAACTTTATTGTGAACTAATGGGGCTGAACAGCTGTAGGCAGAATAGAAGATTATATGTAGATAAGTTGGCTTTTGTTACATCACTTAAGCATTTATTGACTTTATGGAGTGGGAATTGAATGGAGTTTAACAGTGTTTGCATACTACATAAATTTCTTCTCTTTCAGAAAAGTAAGGAAAATTCAGTTTTCCATGATATGGGTCCTTCAGAAGAATGCATTTTACATTGCTAAATGCATATACATGGTGCAAACAGCAAATACAAAAAGTTCCTTAGCCAACCTATATGTTCACTTACTCTCAGCCAGTTGAGTCCTAAGGAAGCCTCTTTCCTTTGTCAAAGCTTCTACCTTCTCCTCAAAGTTTTGAATCATCAACTTGTACATGCCAGTTTCTGATTTGGCTTTGGCTAAAGTAACAGTCACAGTTGGAGCTGCTGCAGTTTGATCACCTACAATTAGAACAGCATGTATTCAGAAATTAACTACACCAAGTTGGTTCTCAAGCATTTCCTGCAAAGATAAACTAAAAGTAACTTACAACAGTACTAAATTGTTTACATGGCATATGTTTTACTGTAACAATGTTGATTTGAAGATATCAGTTTACGTCAGGTTTCTATGCACAAAACACAGAAAGTTCTTTCACTTATTCCCAACAGGTCACAATGTTGGCCATTGTTAAAACAACTGTTAACAATTAGGAAAAGTTTCCATATCAGTAACTTTAGTTAGCTATAAATGCTGCACATAAAGACCTTGAGATTTACGTTAGCTAGCTAGCTCACTAGTAACTCATGACCCGTGCTCACTAGCTAGCTAGCTAGCTAACATTACCAGTGAGTTGGCCAAATAGAAAGTGACAAAAACTTCAAATGTTTACCAAGTAACTTACCTTTTTCACTGGTACATTTGTTGTGTGGTTTGTCTTTTTTCTTCTGGACGTTCCGCCTAGTTTGAGGCTGAGATTTTTGAGGTTGCTGGTCCATCTTGGCGCTGCAGTTGAGCTTATGTATCTTCTGATGGATGGTGTCGCTGTGAGTACTAGCCTTACTGAGACGCTCTGAGCAGTGCGTCAGAAGAAAAAAAGTGCACATGACTTCAAGTAGCATCGGCCCAACACTGAAGACTGGGAGACAGCAGCACAAAGATGAATCTAAACATTGCATGTGTAAGTACTGCAATTTAATTGTTCTACTTATGTACGAACATTACAAAAATTAGGATGCTGACAATATCAGCCATCAGTTTTTTGTGTGTCTTGTTGTACTCCTCTGTTTTTCTATTGCTGTTGGACTACTTTGCTAGACATCTCACTTGCTAGCTAAATTGGTGGTGAATGTCCATAGCTTGTGCATTCACAGAGCGATACTTGTGTTATAAGCATGTAAAAGCCATGTTCCAGAACCTGTTCTCAGTTTTCTTGTTGAGATCAGATTGTTGAGTTTGGAAATTTTGTGTGTGAGATTTAGCTGTTAATGTAATGTTACACTGAAGGAGTACTATACAGTTACAGGATAGAATTCCTTCATAAAACACCTTTGAATTATTTCACAAAGCTGCATTCTTGTTTTGCATGCAGCCCAGCTTTAAACGTGGTTGTGAGGACTGACACTGAAAGTGGCCTTCTGAGGAATTTCAGGCAGGACGGCAGGCACACAATACACCCAACCCCCCCACAACAGATGACCCAGTCCAACTAGAGAGGTACCAGACTATTTATCCCTACATCTATTTTTCTTCTCTCCGACCTACTTGCAGTTTAATGTAAGAATAACAATTCCAGTACTATTGACACAATTTTAAACATGTACAGGTGTTAGGAATAAAGTTATAGGAAAGATGCTGACCCTCTTCCAGGGAAAGCTAACTGTGAAAGTCCTGTGAGAAATTAGTGAAATGGCTCCAAAAAAGACTACTAAAAAAAGTCAAATGTATTGTCATCATAAAATAAAACTGACAAATGCCAGCAAATCAGATCATTTTGAATGATTTGTTTTTCCTCCATGGAAACACAGCAAATCTGTGACACAAACCAAATTCAATTTCTGTAACAAAGGGAGGGCAACAAAAAAGACACTAAAGATCAAATTCCAAGTTTCCGAAGACTAAACACTGTCCAAAACTACTCACATACACACCTCCCCCACCAAAAGAAAACTGCCAGCAAACGGCCCAAACACAAATACGCACCGAACAAAATTGAGAATGGACCCCCAATTCTGTTACGACCCGGTCTAGGGTCAGGCTGTAACAGAGAATGAGAGTGGGCTCTCTCCCCAGACCTGCTGCCAGACCAGACACCGAACACCATTTAAACCAGAAAATGACAAGTTTATTTTCTTCAAAATCTCAAACAAGCTGGGTTGATGGCTTCAGGGACAAGCATTAGCCAAAATAACAAACAAAACAACTAATGATTTCAAACTTAACTAAACTAAAAACAAAAGAAACAAAAGACATATAGGCTACCCTAAATCTGGGTCACGGCACCATTAGGCTAGCCTATATGTCTTTGGTTCTTTTGTTTTTAGTTTAGTAGCAGGTCTGGGGAGAGAGCCCACTCTCATTCTCTGTTACGGCCTGACCCTAAACCGGGTCGTAAAATCTTCTAGTTAATAATTTAGTGGATGACAACAATACCGCTTTTACTATGCACACTGTTGCAGAATTAGGGAATCATGGATGACTCTAATTGTGGGTTTTGTGTTTGACATCACATAGGACCTGTGGGTGGAACATGCCCAGAGGAAGACCAACACAAGTCTGTGAGATCTGGGTCATAAAAATCATCACCTAACCAATTGTATAATCTGGTAATCAGGTTAAAGCAATGGTTTACTGTATAACAAATGCATTTATTTAGGATATACACACTCCTGGCAAAAGCCTTAGGCAGCCAAGCAAATTGATTTCTCTTTGCAGAAAGTGTGTTGTTGTAACAAGAATTTCTAGTTGGTCAGAAAAATACAATTAGAAGAACACTTGCTGACTTCTCGTGGCTCTCCATGGATTTGTTCAATTCCATCAAAAGCACATGTTTTAATTTAATGAAGAATTGATTTGATAAACCAGTTTTGGATGGCAACTGTAAATACTAGACTTCCCCGAGGACAGGGCAGGAAATGGTTAAGCTACCACATATGGAACGATCATAGTGGAGTGTTTATTTGTATATATTCTAAAGTTTGTGATTTTTAACAACAAAATACCTGCCGCTCAGTTATATAGCTTTACGTATAATTTTCTTAGATTAACAAAGACTTTTTGCACAGTACTGTTTAGGGGTGTAATTACTCCTTACTGAGCTCAGTGTGCTGTTTGCAGTCATTGATGTTCAAACAGTGCAGTTGCATTAGATGGTATAGAATGTCTATTCTCCACAGTGTATTCTCACAGTTTTGCAGTGCGATATCATGATGTAATGATGCTTTGTTACATCATGACATCATGTATAGTTGTATATTATATAATGTGGAATTTGGAAGATAGTCCAGTACAGGTGTTTTACATTAATTAATTATACAATATAAAATAATAATTAGTTATATATGGCTAAAAATACGTATACTTGCCCTCTTTGGTTGTCAGTATGTCTTCAACCCATTCATCACTGAAACAGGTTCACACAGGGTCTACAGTTACGTCAAATTGATATGATGGAGGATGGAATTGCTGGAAGCACACAGAGTCTCTCCAAGATGGCCAGGAAAATTAGGAACGTATGCATCAGCTCAATCGCATCATACAGTAGACGGAAGAGACAGATTGAAGTCACAGGGAGTTTGTAATGCTGGATGAGCGCAACTTTCGTCATAAGCGAAAGGTAAGGAAGGTCACATTCTGCCATTCTAGTGATCTAATTCTTATGCAGTGGAAATCACTGAATAAATTAAATTCGTTATGTGACAGTTTCAAAGAATTTGTCTCTGACACTTCTTCTTGAGTTACTTAAAATATGCTTTTTTTAAATGGACTAAAAATCATCTCCATGTTCCACTGAAATTGTTTTAGGTACTGTTATTGTGTCATATTATTTGCTTCATTATTTACTGTTTAATGTGAAATTTGTTGTCTAATGACATAATTGCAGTACTGTGAATCTAGGTTTGAGTGTAAGGAGGAGACTTCATGTGTATAAATATCATAGTCAAAATATTAGAGTGAAATGAGATTCAGTCTAACTTTCTGAAATAAAGAGAGAGTTTGGGAAGGATCTACATAAGGAAGTGGGTGGCAGCAAAAGTGCATGGTGCCTACTAAATGAGAGCTAGGGCCATATACTAAGGGATGGTATGGCGACTGAGAGGGACCAGGACAGAGGCCCTACTAAAAGAGCATCTCTCTGGAAGCGAGTGGACCTATTGGCTAGCAAACCACCACAAAGATAGGCCTTTTGGGAGGCTCATGAAGGACATTCGGAAAATGTACCCACTGTAAAAAGCAATACCCATTGTTAATTCTCTGAAATTGTATAATTTCAGTAAGAGGACTCTTTTTTTTTATTTTGTTTGCTGTTTATTACTATCAAAAAGCTGAAAATGTTAAAATATTCTGAACTAATTATTATCGTCAATGATATCTAACCTAATGTGCTTACATAATTAATTCTTAATTTTTAAGCATGTTTAAACTCTTTCTTTAGAAATAGATAATATATAAATAAAAATAAGTTATGTTTATTCTGTGCTCTTACACCTTTATTGAGTATTAATAAGGAAGACATATTGTCAACTTTAAAATAAAGGTAAGAAATGTAAATAATTAAGGGCTATATGTTTTTAAGTAATGCTTATTAAATATTATTATCAGGTTTCTTAATGTTATTTAAGGGATATGTGTTTTAAACTTTGTGAAATGGGCCACTATGAGAATTGAGTAAAGCTAACTAATCTTAAGTAACATTTATTAAGCACTCTTAGGCATTTATGAAGTGTTATTTCACACTTTTTTTTTAGATTACAGTGAGGATTGCATAGCACATTAACTAAGGGTTAACTATCCATTGCATAATGCTTATGCTGTGCTTTTATGCATTTATTAAGTGTTAGAAATGGTAGATATGTTTTCAACTTTACGGTAAGAGTCACAAAGAACATTAAAAAATTATTAACAATGCATAATTGATGCATTTAAAGAGAATTAATTCAGGGTTTGTTATGTACATTAATACATAATTTGTTAGTACATTGAAAGTAATGTGGCAACATTACATCAACATTACATGGTGAGAACAGAAAAAGCAAGCCTCTACATGAAGACCACAGAGTCAGTCCACAGATCTCAGCCTTTACCAAGAAGTCTTCATTTGGAGGATGGTCAAGTAAGTGGATGGTCATTGTCGTATGCCAGTAGTTTCCAGCCCTGGTCTTGGAGTATCACCTGTCCTGCACCTTGTGGACTTACACCTCAGGATGGGCTTATTAATGAGCTGAGTTTTGTTTCCTGAAAGCATCTTAGCACATGAATTACTGTTAAATGGTACAGCGAGCATCACGGCACACCCCCTCAACCAGTTATGATGATCTTAACACTAAGATTATTTTTGGAAAACTGGGCACTGATTAATTAGAACAGGGCAAGAATACTTCAGGAGCAGTTCTGGCAACTGAAGAATTCTACATCTGACAGTCAGCCATCTTTATCAAGTATTTTAGTTCTTACCTTAATTAATATTTAATTAATTACTAAATGTTAACATGAGGCTTTAGTTAATGACTATGTAATGTTTTAATGTTAATGTTTGTCCTATTATTTTTTTGATGAAGGATCGAGTAACATTACTTAAAATGTTCATTGATGAAGTTTTTGATGAAGAATTGATTTGATATTTTGATACACATATGATTTGTACTTCAAAATGTTTAAGTAGTGATTAGTTCTTACTGTCCCAATTCTTGAGTCACATTAACACATTAATAAACTACTTAATAATACCTGAATTAATATGTCAGCTATCATTAGTATAATTATTAAATTGTTAATTGTGACATTATTTAACCTTTTTTAATGATCAGAAAACCACTGAATAATATCTAAAATATTGCTCATTCTCATTTTTGTCATTGATTAATGATTAAGACATTACTTAATCATTTAGTAATGATTCTAAAACATTATAAGCATATGCTATTTATCATTAATAACATTACTTATTGTTTAATTAGCACATTACTTAACCATTTAGTAATGATTATAAACTACTTAATAAAATCTAAGAGTATGGTATTTATCATTAATAAAATGAGTTAATGACTAATTAAGACATTACTTACCCATTTAGAAGTAATCATAAAATCTGAAATAGCATTAATTCTTTATTTCTGTCATTAGTTGATTATTGTCACATTACTTAATCATTTAGTAATGCTTAATGCTGTCTTAAGTACCGTTAATTAATGTACCCTTATTGTAAAGTGTTACCCATTTTCCTAATACACTTATAGCAGTGTACTGTAAACATAACTTGATGTAAATGATAAAATTAATGTAAGAGAAAGAGACTGGAGGATTATACTTTTTAAGCACAGTTTTTTAACAGAAATTAATAATTCTCATACACACTATAAAAATATAATTTTAGCATATAATGATTCACTGGAAGTAGAATTTGTAAAAGCAATTTCTTTGACGTTATGCAAGCATACTTCATTGAAGTACATTTTATTGCTGAAATGATAGAGGCTCCAATACATTCAGCAAACGTATAAACATAATACTATTTTAAAATATATTCAAGTACAGAATGAGTGGACAAAAAGTTCAGTACCAAGTGAAAAAATATACTTTAATTAGTATTAGAGACCTAGCTAGTGGGTGGAATTGGACATTAATAAATTGGGGAGAAAATGAGAAAAATGCAAAATAATTAAAAAAAAAATTAAAAGCATTAAACCCAAAAACCAAAAGATTTATTTACACTATAGATTTATAGAGGACACAAACAGAGAAAACTATTATGTGACATTTCTATACAGTACTTTCTACTTTTCATTATCATTATTTAGGACACATGCACAGAAACTAAAGCCCCAGGGAACCTAAATCAGGCATGCAATGAACTTCCAATCAAAATCAGGCTCTGTAAATAAATAATGAATATCTCTGTGTTCCTCACCATCATTTCTCCTCTTTTTAAGTAGACTGGTCAGTCCTACTCTTGGGTACACCTTGTGCAAGTTTTACTCTCACCAATCACAACACTGATATGGCTTTTACTGAAACTATGTGTTCCCACTGTAACAGTCCCATTCTTACAGATTGAGCAACACTGTGAGTGAAACTGTGGCAAAGTAAATGTATCCCACTGATAGCTTGGTGCTAAGGTCACCTTAAAAACAAGAAAATGTGCTTTGATTACACCTGAATAGAAGTTCTTTACATTTTTACTCATTCATTCATTCCATCCTTTGATCTGGTATGCAGAGATATAATCACATACAGAAATACAAACGTTTTAATGTAAATAAGATGTAGTATGTCTGAAATGAACTGATAGACTGTTCAAGAGTCTCTGACCAGCAAAACATCTTTCAGCTTTAGCTGGACTGAAGAACAGTCAGCAGTGGGAGGAAGACTTTAAGGGTCTAGAAGCAGAGCATGTACAAGCATATCTTCAGTGTAACTGACACTGCTCTGACAACCAGCTCTCAGTAGAACATAGAGCTTTCAGTCTTCATTGTAACAATGAAAGTACATTATTTGTACCTATGATGTATATTATTAACGCTATAAAATGAACTAAAATCTAACTATATGTGTTATTACTGAGAAAAAATCTACCATGACACACACAGTAGTGTGTTCCTGGTGTTTTAGTTTTTCCTCCAGGATTCAGGAGGTTATTCTATCTCACACAACCACACAGAGGAACCAGAAAAAAACCCAACCCCAGCGTAGAGCGGCTCAGTGAATGTGGTGGTGAATGTGTGTAGGTGGGTCAGTGTGTGTGTGTCAGGGGAGATGGTGTAGAAGAGTGCCAGATCCCCAGTCCAGATACACTCCTACTCTGGGAAAGTGGTAAGGAGGGACAGGTCAATTTCCAGTTTATTGTGACAGACCAAGTAACTGTTATTAGAGCACCACTCCAGGACTGATTATTGTATCCAAACAGACAGTCACCACCACCTCCTTTCCTCCTGATTCCTCTGTATGATACTGATATAACAGCCTCTTCGCTCCACTGAACCTCCCAGTAACAGCGTCCAGTCAGACTCTCCACACTCAGAACCTGATAACAGTCATCAAATCTGTTCGACTGCTCTTCTCCCACCCACTCCACCTTTCTGTTCCCCTCAGACAGAGAGAGGAGTCTGTTCACTGTGTTTGGATCCAGAGTGAGATTAACAGCATCTGTTCATTCACATACACACACACACACACAGAAAGAGAGAGAGGGGAGAGAAATTGGAGGAGAGACAAACAGAATGTGTGTGTGTGTGTGTGAGAGAGAGAGAGAGAGAGAGTGTGTGTATGTGTGTGTGTGTCTGTGAGAAAGAGAGAGAGAGAGAGAGAGAGAGAGTGTGTGTGTATGTGTGTGTGTGTGTCTGTGAGAGAGAGAGAGAGAGAGAGAGAGAGAGAGAGAGAGAGAGAGAGCGTGTAGCAGTGCAGTAGCAGTGAGTCAGTAATGAGCAGTAGTAGTAAATTAGTAATAAGCAGTAGTAGTAAGTCAATAATAAGCAGTAGTATTGAGTCAGTAATTAGCAGTATTATTAAGTCAGTAATTAGCAGTAGTAGTAAACCAGTAATGAGCAGTAGTAGTGAGTCAGTAATGAACAGTATTAGTAAGTCAGTAATGTCCAGCCCAAGTTAAAAACCTGAATGCTTTACTGAACTAAATGTATTCAGGGTAAGTGATTTTCTATCTGTATCTCATAAGAAAGAACATTATTAGACTGATGTGTATCTTCAATTAAAAAAAAAGCAAATAAAATTTCTTTTTAAAAGAAAATAAAAACAAATAAAATTCTATAAATTACAGTTACACTAAAGATGCACTAATATGGAATGATCTGACATGAAAGCTGATATTCATATTACTGGATTGCATCAGGAAGTAGACCCTGTTGCCCTGTAACTCTGACTGTGCTCAGATGGAGTTTGTTTCATCACCATTACTGCAGATACAGCCCTGCAGGTGGATAAACACCAACTAAAAAGACCAGCTTCTTATTTGATAAATGCATTAATTTGCCACAGTAAACACATTAATAACATTAATTTACCTAAAAAATCAATGTCCTCAAAAAATCATTAATGTACCTCAATAAATACATTATTTTACCCCAATACACATTTATTTACCATTAATAAACACATTCATTTACCTCAGTAAACATTAATTTACCATCAACAAACACATCAATTTCCACATTAATGTACCTCAATAGATCATTTTCACAGAGAGTAAAACTGAACTGGAGAGCAAATGTGGGCTGTACACCAGGACAGATTTACGTTTTTTGTGATTAAAATGCTCCTCAGCTCAGAGACAAATACTTATTCACTGGAGTATTTAAATCCTAGAGATTGTCATCACAGAGGTTTGATTAAAACACTGAGAAACAGACTCCTCACTGTGAATGAAATCTGTTGGACTTTTGTCTCATTAGTGCAAAGGATAATGTTTCAGAACTTTTGTAATTTGTTTAGGTGCTGTTTTGCAAATCTCAGTTGTGCTGCTATATTCTTTTTGCACAGAGGGTTTTTTTCCCTAGCCACCCTTCCATTAAAGCCATCCTTGTTCAGTCTTTTTCTTTTTGTGCTGTCATGAACATAATCACACTTCTTCATTATTAACTAATCATCTCCAGTTGATTAGTAACACCTGGCTGACAATTATTTTGCTAATAATTGTGGAAGTAGGAAGACTGTACTTATTTTTCCCTCCTGAATTCTGAATGTTGGTTTACTTTTGGCGAAAAATTTATATTAACTTCATATTAAAAATCTGTTGTGCAGTTTTGATGTTTTTTGTTGAGGTTATTTGTTTGTGTATAGAAGTTGTTGAGGACCACACAATTGTTGTCTATGCCCTGAAACATAAAAACACAGAATTGAAGGAGGGTGTAGTTTATTTCCATGACAGCACATAGTCATTTATATAAAAACTACCAGGTATGTAGAACAGGACATAAAATTTCAGGTATGCCTATGCATGTACTCAGTAACTATTTGAAAAGTATCAGCTACTGTTATGTGCCAGAACACATGTTTTGTGTGCTGTTTGGTTGTCTCTTTGTTGCAGTCTGCCCTAGGATCCATTGGTGGATTCCATTCTACTCAGGTGAGCAATCAGGAGGAGTGACATCAGTGGAAAGGGAAGCCTGCAGATATATTTTTAGAATTACACAGTACTTCACATTTGGTTGGTCATACATTTCATAACATGAAGCAAAACAGCTTATTACCTAAAGGGAAGGCTCAATGTTATTTAAATATATGTGATATTTAGTTTAGTCAGCTTATTCTTTATTCTTGTTCTTACTCTGGGAAGACATTTTCTTAGCAGACAAGCTGTCAAATTCCAAATAATTTCTTGCTTTAAATATGACATTACAGCCACAAGCTAAACTTCTGGGCATTTTATACATTTTTGTTTACAAACACCTGGATTTGTTCTCTACTCTTCTAATTACCTGATGGACTACAACTACCATAAACTCCAGAACTGAGCCTACATCACAGCTCACACAATGATGCTGAGTAGATGGATCGGGGGGAGGTTGCACTGGATGTTGTTTGTTGTCAGCACCTTTTTCCTATCGTTTTCAAGTTTTTTTCCTGCTGTTTTTGCTCATTGGACTTGTCTTTTATGCACCCTGAGTGCCTGTGTTTTGTGCAGAGAGCTCCAGGGACCCCATGTTGAAAAAAGTTGTTGTATTTGAAGTGGTCAGTATCCTATGTCATGACTATTTTTCTGTGCTGACCAGTCAGATTAAAGGTAAGCCAAACCTTTACAGTTGTAATGGTAGTATGATTAGTTAATAGTAGTATTTTTGCACATACATAACAAAATGAATGCCTGCTAGTACAGCTGGGGTCATTTTTTGTTTCAAGTAAGTTTTTTGTTGTTTCATTATGTTATCTATATTTAGCAAGTAAGAGGTTTGGCTATTTTTATCCAGCTGGTTAGCTACCACAAGCTGTTGCTTTGTAACAGGGAGCATCACAGTCCAATGCAGCCTTCGAAAAGCGTAGAATTGTGAAGCCCCATAAAAAAGTATGTTGGTAAGCCTCTACTTTTTCTGTCTTTTTGGGCTCCACATTTCTATTTCTGTTGAAGACAAAGATGGTCTTGTTCCCCGACAGATTTGTTCTGTTGTTGCTTGTCAATTCAGAAATGCTGTCTGATGCCTCTTATTACCTAACAAACTGAAATGTTTTTCTAGTATTTTTGGTAATGTGTTTTTTTTTTTCATTTAGTTTAAAGAACATGCCATCAACTTTACAAAGCCTTGAAAAGCTTCAACTTTAAGATGTACCAAACTGCCCAGCTTGTCTCACTGATGTGGTGCTACATTCAGTGGATTGGGAAAGTCACACATTTTTCGGCAAGCAAATAGTTCAAAGGTAAGTTCATCCAGTTCAGGCCAAAATTAAATTCACTGTGAAGTTTCCTGTATGTCCTTAACAATGCGCTCTGCATCAATATGAGTAGAGCATGAAGACAACCTTTATTTGCACGCTTAGTTCGACTCATTGTATGTAGCATATCGGTGCAACATACCCTGTATATGTTGTCCTTACGGTTCGGGCAATTCTTCCACTGCTCTCATAGGCTAACTCTTTGTTTAGACCAGTGGTTTTCAACCTGTAATCTATAATGCTGCTTTTTGACAACACCCAAAGTAAAAGGTGTTTTACAAATGAATTTGAATTTGAATGTATTTTGTATATGATTCTTTTAGCATACAGCTCAAGAGAACTGA
This sequence comes from Colossoma macropomum, assembly GCF_904425465.1. Lineage (NCBI taxonomy): Eukaryota > Metazoa > Chordata > Actinopteri > Characiformes > Serrasalmidae > Colossoma > Colossoma macropomum. Next base: position 84,901 of record NW_023495286.1, on the reverse strand, counting down.
CCATCAAAAGTGTGTGGCTAGACAAAAGTGACCTTTTTAGGGGTGGCAGGTTTGAATGGCTCAAAGCCTAAGCATTATTGGTAAAAGCATGGTAGTAATGTACCAGATTTTGGGAGTGAAAATGTTCACACACACACACACCTGAGTTTCTCCAGTGTATAGTGTGGATCTTCCTTTAGATCAGAAAGAAGATTCACTCTGAACTGTCCTGGGTGATTATAGGTCAGATCCAGCGCTCTCAGGTAGGAAAGGTTTGACTTCAGAGCTGAAGCCAGAAAAGAACAGCCTGTCTTTGTAACCATACAACCAGACAATCTGCAGAAAGGAAGGAAAACGGATTTCAAAGATTTCAAGCATGATCAGGGAAACTATACAGATCAAAGACAAATTTAAGGAAAACAAACATCAAGTGTCTTAGGTGTTGGGCCACCATGATCCACCAAAATAGCTTTAATGTTCCTTGTCATAGATTCTACAAGTCTCTGGATCTGTACTGGAGAGCGGGAACACCGTTCTTCCAAAAGATGTTCTCCAATTGGTATTTTGACAATGGACAGCACTATCTGTCATGTGGTTCAATACCTCCCTCAGGTGTTCAAATAGGTTGAGAACTGGTAACTGTGAAGGCCAAAGCATATTGTGGCTGCTGTCACTGGTTGTGGTATTGGGAAGAGAGCATTGGGGGCTGATTTTGTAAAGTTGTGCCATGAACCCACCCCCACATGCCCCATAAAAAGAGACATTATTTGTTGTCTTTTGTTGTTGTTGGCGTGTTGCTTGTCAGAATGTGTCCTGTATTACTTGTATTTTGATGTGTGGGTTGATGTGGATGTGAGTTTGCATGCTTTTTAGTGGTTATTGTCAGTGGGTGCTTTGTGGCTGGAGGTAATCCCCCCTCTGCTGTTTAGCCTGAGCTATGTCACCCACATAACTGGCTCAAAGTTAGTAGTTTTTCATTTTGATAGTTTGCTGAGACCACAAATGTGAGTTTCTTAAAACTCACATTCCTTTAACTAGCTCTGTTAACTAGCCAGTTAACACTATTGTTTCAATGGCTGCTTTTTCCACAGTTTTTATCCTGCTGTTATCATAATCTATATTGCTAGATTTATTTTCTCTTTTTCTTGATGCCCCCTAATTTTACTCAGAGTTCAGATTGAACTGGAATGAAAGGATGAAAATTATTACAGAAAAGAGCAAGATGCACTTCCTGATGACCTCACAATGCTTCTAGAACAGAAAGAGCAAGCCATCTAGTAGGCTATAGACAATTATAAACATTAATTATAAAGGCTTGACATGTGAACAATAGAGGAAATCACAAATATGTAGTAAATAACACCTTTAGTACAGTCCACGTGTTCCCCTGCATATGATTGGATTGCTATCTGTAAAGCTACTACTGCCCATCAGGCACTATTTATAATAGCAATTGATGAAAGTAGTAGTAGGGCAGCATTTCAGTAAATTCATAGTTTTTTTTTGGTGATTGTTATGATTACTGTACTGCATCATCAAATGATATTATGATTGTGAAAAGCACTACATAAATAAAATGGATTATATTATATAATTTATGTTTTAAATATAGTTTAGAATGCTACATAAACTGATGTGTAATTTTACTAGATCTCTATGGAGTCGTATAGCCTTGAATTTGGGTGCTTGGCTGACGTAGTCACCATGAAAATCCACTCCATGAAAATGACACAAATCTGTTCTTGCGCTGCAGTTTGGAACTCAGTATTGAGTGCTGAAAACAAGGACAGATGATTTTAATACTCTGCATGCTTCAGCATTTAACTGTTTCATTCTGTGATTGGTGTGGCTCACTGCTTCACAGCTGAGCTATGAATGCAACTACATATTTCCACACCACAGTAACAGAAATTACTGTTGACTGAGGAAGATCTAATTAGGTAGAATTCTGATGAACTGGCTTGATGCCATCCTCTGACAGTGCCACACTGAAAGTCAATGAGCTCTCCAGCTCAACCACTTCTGTTGCCAGTGAGTGTCATGTTATGGCTGTATACTTGATTTTATGCAACTGTTAGCAATGAAAGTGTCTGAAAGAGCTGATATCACTAATTAGAAGGGATGTTCACAGACACATACAGAACTGCCAGAGTCATACTACAGTGTCTAGCATAGACTATTGACTAGTGCCTTTTCCCCTCAAAAATCATTTAACACTCTGCCTATAATCTCTCTTTTTTACTTCTCTCTTACTCAGAATCAGCTCCAGGATGCCAATCACTCTTGTAGCAAACTGACACACTCCAGTTTGGCATCATAGATGGCAGCCCTCACTTGAAGCTGAATACCAACAAAATCAAGCTGCCATGCAATCCCAATAATAAAGTTTCTCACTATGATTTCTGTTGAGAACTAATTGTTCATCCCATCTGAAGATGAACTGTTTAAAGTCTTGGTTTAGTGTAGGACAATCAGTTATCTTTATCAGCACATGTTGCAAACCTGACATGTTTATACAGGTTTCTTCTCTACAACATCCAGAACATTTGACCCTCCCCTTGCTACCCTTCCTGTCTCCAAATGCAGAATGAAGACCATTAAACTGTTAATATTGTGAAGTTCTTGTTAACTGAACTGTATACCACAACCCGCGATTGACCATGGACATGCATGGGTTCAAGGACATGAAAATAAATTGCTGTTAAAGATGTGCATGTCTTGTATGTGGTACTCTGTGAAGGGAGGTGGGGGAAGCTGAGCAGTGTTAGTGATTACCATCATGTAGAATTTGTATGGATAGATATCACCTGCCTGCTGTCCCAGCCATTGAGTGGTGCTGATCAGCGGGCCTTTTCTGCTGCTATATTCATTAAAAAAGCATTCGCTTTAAGTGCTGTGCTCCCCACATCTTCTTGTTCTTTGCCAATGCTACAATGTTACTACATTTCAGATCTTAATAATTATAATTTGAAATCTGATTTACAGAATTCTCACCCGAGTGTCTCCAGTTTACAGTGTGAACTCTTCAGTCCAGTCATAGTTACTGAGGTCTAGTTCTCTCAGGAGGAAGTTCGCTGACTGAACAACAGAGCAAAGAGTTTCACAGGAGTCCCTGGTGGGATTACAGGCAGCTAATCTGCAAAGGAATAACAAACACAGCACACAGAATAGGTAAAATGGAGAAAGGGAGATCAAGTTTTTTTTTTCTTTAATGACTTGATCTTTGGGTTTTGAATCTGGCCACACTGCGCAATACAAAATTTGGACTTTGGTAATGAATTTGTCCATAAAGTCACCATGCTGCTGATTAGAGCACCAGTCTTTCTATACCACTGAGGTATTTTGCATGTGTCCTAGGTAAAACTCAAGCAAAACATGTTAATGTTAAAAGGTATGTTAAAAGCCATGTTAATAAGCTAACGCATGTCAATGACCAAAATTCAGCACCTGTTTGGGAGCTACATCAAAGAAAAACAAGCAGAAATAATAGTTACTTATTTTAAGAATGGAAAAGTATTGTAGTAAAAACTGAGCAAAAACATTAAAAAGACTATATCAATACAGTATCAAAAGTAATAAGTAATTCTATCCACAGCCACAGTCAAAAGAGGAAAATATCATAGAAATGATCAATCAAGTGGCTTCTAAACAGGATCGAATACTGTTATGTTTTGTTATTGATGGCAATAAACTGCAAATGTTTTGGTTCAAAACATACACACTAAATCTATTTAGAACTGTTTAGAACTGACTTTGTCTCAAAGAACAGTGCAAACTATTAAAACTGTCTGCATGAATTTATACATGACAGTTACGTTACACATCTAGACTGAATGGAAAAAATACAGAGAACCGGGTAAAGGTAAGGACTGCAGTGAAGAGGCAGGAAGAGGAAAACAGAAGACAGTGGTGCCCTTGGTTTCAGTAATACCTTCTTAAAACAGGACAGTATGAATGATTTCTAGGCCTACATCTCACTTTTTAAGGCACATCTAAAGAGCTGCTTGGAGATTTCAGCAGACAGTCCGTGTTCTCCTGTATGCAGAGTGTCTGAGATTGGAATACAACAAAAGCATTTCTGTAGTAAAAATCTCACATCTCCAGCTGCAGCATCTGCCTCCCAGCCCTTATTACCAACCTTTTAAATATGGATATGATGACAAGTTGACTATTTTTTATGAGTGACTAGTCAGCTAGTAAAATGAATAATCTGACAACACCTAATATTTCAATTTAAACTAACTGACCTCATCTTAATTAATTACTACAACACATTCAATTACTGGGGGAAGTTATTTTCATATTTCAGTTTATTTGTCAGTGCAAAATTTAGATTTTATGTAATATTCCTACATCTGCAGCAAATCTATGAATTATTGATTTCTGTGTGCAATATATGAAGGTACTAAAGGGATTACTTGATTATAAAGTGCAATATCAACAGAGAATAAACCCTTTAAAGAGAAAAGGTTATTTGGGTCTCTAAAATACTCTAGCATGCTTGGCGCAATGCTAGAGTATGTTTGCCTTTGTTTGCCCATTTCAGAGTCTCCTTTGTTTTCCCTTTTCCTGACATTTTTCCACCTAAAATCCTAAGAGATGTAATGTAATCCTCTTCCTGTGTCTCCTGGTGGAGCAGTGGTAATGGCTTAGAATGCTTAAGTACACAATCATCACACTCCAGCCCATTACCATTACCCACTATAACAAATCATTCAACACATCTGTTTGACTCAATAAAAACCCAATACTCACATGTTTTCCTCTCTGCATTTGGGTCCACTCCCTTACCATCCAGTAACACTTATTGGATCTAAGTGCAGTTTTTGATATTGTTGTTCACAAGTTCTAATCCGTTATCTTGAATTCTGGTTAGGTCTCTCAGACACAATTTTACAATGGTTTAAGTAATATTTAGTTAACAGACAGTTTGTGGTTTAACTGGAAATCATTCATCGAAGAGATTTAACATTTCTTGTGGAGTCCCAGAGGGTTCCGTTTTAGGGCCTTGCTTTTCTCTTTGCACATTACCTCTAGGTGATGTCATTAGGAAACATATCAATTTTCATAGCTATGCTGACAACACACAACTCTACATTTCCATTCCTTCTGATGATCAAAACAAATTGCCCCTAGGTGTGTATATGTGTGTAAATGTATATCTCTGTGTCTGCCCTGTGATGAACTGGTGAACTATCCAGGGTATTTCCAGCCTTCCACCGAATGACCGCTGGGATAAGCTTCAGCTGCCTCCGCAGAAGGATAGATGGCTTAGATAATGTGTGTGTGTGATCAAGACTCTGTTGATATGCTGATCACCCTGTTCACACACTGCACTGACTGCTTGGATCTTTTAGAGAGAGGTTAAAGCTCTGCTGCTGGTTTTTAAAGCTCTAAATGACATGTGTGTTTGTTTACGATCTTAGATCTGCAGATACTGATCTTCTGCAAATGCCTTCAGTAAAATACAGGAAACGTGGAGAGACTCTTTCAGTTATTCTGCTTCTAAACTGTGGAGCTCAGTTCACCTTTTATTAGACAGTCAAGCTCAGAGCTCATTTTTAATAAACATCTGAAAACTCAGCGTTTTATTAAAATTATACGGCTCTTTGGTCTTTATCTTTTTAACCTGATCTTTAATCTGGTCATTGCTTTATATGATTGTAACGGTGTAGGAATGGAGGCAGGCGGGCCTGCAGTGACGTCCACGGAATCCCTGAATTTCTGTCACGCAGTTGATGTATTTAGGAGGGATCTGATTGGCTGCTGCTGGTCGGGAGGTTATCCAGATCAGAGCAGAGGGAAGCAATTCTCCTTTGATGAGAGTTGTCATCAACACACCCACTGATGATGTCATGATGATGTCAGAGACTTTCTCACACTATTTAGAAGTTCAGTGGAATTCTGCTTTCATCCAGACCGTTAAATATAAACACAGCTTTGATCTGATCATAAATCTTTGGGTCCAGATCTTTGAGCTCAGGATGGAAGTCACACAGAAGTCCATGAAGACTGTATTGATCATCTTTAATCAGGTTTAGCTCCCGGAACGGAAGCACAATCATCCTGATTGGCTTTTCCTTCAGCCCAGTCCAGAATGAACTTCTGCACAGAGACAGTTTTTCCAATTCCAGCGATGCCTTTAGTCAGAACAGCTCTGAGCTCTGGCTCTTTTAATTCTTGTCCTGCTTTCTGTCTGTCACCTTCAGCTCTCACAGTTCTAAAGTTTTCTTCTTTCTTATCTTGTTTAGAACCTTGTAGAGGTTTAAAGATGTCTAAGCAGTTGATTGGAGAGTCTTGTAAGCGTCTCCTGGATGTTTTCTCCATCTGTAGAACCTCGTGTTCTTAATTCACTCATTCACTCTCTCCCTCTATGATGTGGAGCTGTGTGTAAATCCTGTTCCGGAGGGTTTTATTCTCTTCTGTTCTGATTCCCTCAAATAAGCTCTCGTACTTGTTCTTCATGCTGGTTTTGTGTCTCTGTAAGACTCTGTGTAGATCATCATCCATTGGTTGGTAAGAATCCTTTCCACCAATAGAGTGTTTATCTGCAGATCAGTTTCTGTGGAGCGCTGCCTGATGGGGTCAAACACAGTAACACAAACATCAACACAAATAATAATAATTGCTCATAATGCAGCTCACTGAAAAAGCTACATTGTCACATGTAGTATTCTCATGTAATTATAATTGAATTATACTTAAATGTAATTTGTACTTCATTTGTACTTCAACAGCCCCTTCTACAGGTGTGAGTCAGGTTTACATTAAGAAACAAACAACATTAAAAATTCTGAAGGTTCAGTGAGAATAAACTCCTTCAGGCACTGCTACGTGGCCTAGATTACTTACTTACCAAAATATTATTTTCAGTGCTTTCACATATTTAACAACTGCCAAATTTAACAATTCAGGGGAACTAAGAAACTCTGAGTGGGCTTCTGTCTGATAATTATGATTTTGTGTTACACTTAAAGATTATTGCTCCTGTTACACCCAAATTATGTATGTTTATTTTGTTCTCTCTCTATTCTGTCTGATTCTCTCTTTTTCTTTTTCACTCTCTGTGTTTTATGTCGGTGGTGAGTGACACCTTTTCTGAACTGACTGGATTGTCTGAGGCAGAGGTTTTTCTCTCCACAGTGGGTCTGGAGCGACTCTCCAGCTGCAGCTCTGTCTGATTGGACACTTTCACCTTTATAATGTGGTCATTTGTGCAGCAACACTCTGTCTGCCTCTTTTTACTGGTTGAGCTGTTTGTTTTAGAGAAAGACACTCTGGTCATCATACCTGTGATTTTAGAGCAGAGCCAACTGTTACTGAACCCTAGAACACAACTAAGCTTAGTAACCATGTACAATTCTCTGACTTATTTACAATGACAGGGTGTAGGGGTGGGTGCCATTTCTTTTTATTAATTTACTTTTTCTCCTGTTTTTGATTCAGCTAGTGAGATGGGGAATAGTACTTGTACGTATTTGCTTTTTTTCTTTTGTTAGGTTAGTTAGCTTTCATGACCACTTCTTAGATTTAAGTTTTGTTTATTATTTTAGCATTAGCCCCTTCTAAAGATTACTGATCATACCACATGGTCAGTGACTGGACATGCTGGACTGTCCTTCTCCACTGCTGAGATATAATGTCACAGTCATAGAACAACAAGAAATGTTGTTCTTCAGTTCTCCCCACCCTCTGAATGAGGGAGGCTCAGGCATGGACTAGTCACTCTTCATAGACACACAGCTGGGTTCTCCTCCTCTGCTGAATGAGGGAGGCTCAGGCATGGACCAATCACTCTTCAATGACACACAACTGGATTTTCCTGCTCCACTGCTGAATGCAGGAGGCTCAGGCATGGGCCAGTCACTCTTCTTAGACATATAGCTGGGTTCTCCTCCTTTTCTGCTGAATGCAGGAGGCTCAGGCATGGACCAGTCACTCTTCATAGATACACAGCTGAGCTCAGGAGATCCAGCACGCTTTAACCTGACAGCATGATGAGAAGCTTTACTAAGCCTCATTTAACATGAGCATAAGAGAAAACACTTTGCTCATATGAAGTTACTCACTTTAGACTAGAGGTTCCCCCTCCACTGCTGGAGTGATGAAGCTCCATCATGGAGCTGTTACTCTGTACTGCTCCCTGAAATCTATTCAGACAATACAAAACATTCACAGGATGTTGAACACACTCACTGTAAGATCATGAGTTTGTTGTCATTGCAGCATCATGCAGTACTTGATAAATAAATAAAACTATTTAAATATATATATATATATATATTTTAAGTTAACATGTAATAAGAGTATTTAAAAATTATACGTCACAAATGCCCCCAGTTGATGACTGGCTAGATCAGTGTTGTGTCATTCAATCTGAGTCACTTTGTTTCCTGTTTACAGAGCCTGCTGGGCTTTTTCCAGCATGCAGGCAGAACAGGCAGCTAGTGGATAGTGTGGAGCTATTCACTGAATTTGACAAAAAGCGTATTGGTTTGTAATCACTTACTGCACCTTTAAGTGACTGTCATTCGCATTGTGGTGGCATCCTTCACATTTCTGTGGTAGTCTGTTGAGCAGTCGGAAAAGATGTTAATTCATATTCTATATTTAAACTGATAATGTGAGAGATAAAGTTTCCCAGAACTTGGCCACTAGAACTCCCTCAGCTCACATTGAACATTTTGTTGGCTCACAGCAACCCACAGCATGCAGCCCGAACTTTAGCTTGCCTAATGCTGTTTAGCCATAGAAGCCAGGCCCCAGGTCTTCTTCTTTTGGATGAATGGCAGTTGACAGGCTAACTTACGGTGCATTACCGCCACCTACTGAGGACTAGCTACACTCCTTGTGCATGCATGTTTCAGCAAAGTTCATCAGTCAGTGAGCAAAAAAAGCCTCTTCTTGGCTGGCCCAAAAAATCAAGCAAAATCAGTTGCACCAGTTTAAGTTAAACTAGTTATAACATAACATGTTCAAAGCCACAAACATTCTCATATGCCTAATACAACTTTCACTAAAGCTAATACGGTATAACTAAGCTAATAACTAAGCTTATAAGGGATACTCACTGGAACTTGAGACTCAACGCTCCACCCGCAGTGACAAGTCAAAATAAATAAGCAAATAAATAAACTTATAAACCAATGAAAAGTTCAACACAGCATTTACTTCTGTATGCCAACGGGTTACTTCTGTGTGCCAACTACAATATAAAAGAGATTGGGATTGGGCAGTATGATGGTAATACAGTATTTAAAAATTATGACGATACTTAAAAATTATGATGGTACTTCAAAATTATGACGTCAGATTTCAATTCAAAATCTGAAGGGATAAATAAACACATTCCACCCATTTCTATTTTTAAGGGCTCGCTATCACTGGTGTGGGAGATCACCGATAGATGGCACTAACAGAAAAAGGGGGAAATCAGAGCCAGAAAAAACATCAAATTAGCTCAGCCACACAAGGGGTTAAACTAAGTATTGACACCTATATTATTGTACTTCATGTTAATTCCCTAATGTTTATTATAGAGTTCAGAAGTTCCCCTGTTCAAGTTGTGTGGTAGTGGAAACCCTTCAATAAAAGGATCAAGCTTATACTTGGACTTGTGATTCTGACCAATCACCTGTGGTTGATTTATTATTATTTATTTATAATAATAAGATTGAGGACTGAGTAAAAGACATAAAAGACTGAATGTCAAATAATTTCTATCTAATTAATCTAAATTAATGCTCAATCTTTATAGCATCTCAGTTGCATCAGGTACATCTGCTAAAAACCTCATCTGTCCTTAAATGCATATATAAGCAATATTTCTAGAATGCTTTTCCTTCATGTTTGAAAAGTTAGTTCACACCTGAATGTCCTGCTGTTGCAGCAAAAGCCTTGAGAAGCTACAGTTAGTCTAGCATGCTGCAGCCAGAGCTCTTAATCAGACAGAATGTTTGACCATATCTGCTCAGGTTAATCAACCCTACTTTGGTTGCCATTTAAATTCAACATTGAGTACAAATTTCAAAGGTGCATATCTGAGGGATCATGGTCATAGAGTATTATGGTAAATGTGTACAGCAGTGAGAGACCCTATTTTCATTATGACCCTTGCATGCAGTAGATGGAAGAGGGCTCTCCAGCACTGTCACAGGTTGGAAATTTGTCCAGGAATACCAGAAAGCTGGACCTACATTCTGGAACATTCAGGACAGTTTATGCCAAAAGGCTTTTGAAGTGTGTCAAAGATGCAATTTTACTAGAGTGAGGAGGCTTTGACCTTGCCTTGGTATTTTTATTATCTTTATCTTTCATTGCTGTCACCAGTGTGGTAGCAGTGGGGTACCTTATGTACATTAGCTACCCCTGGCATTCCCTGGACCACTGTCAGACAGCTACATATTATTTAAAATGCAGCTGCTACAATGCTTATAAGAACAAAGAGATCCAAGCACATTACTTCAACGCTCAGGTCACAACATTAGCTACCAATTAACAACAGAATTGACATTAAAGTGCTTCTTCTTGTAGTTAAATCTCTGAATGGCCTTGAACCAAAATACACTACTAAATTGCTGGAAGTATACAAACCCAATAGGCCTCTCAGATCACTCAGGACTGCTCAGTTAGAAGTGCCCAGAATCGGAACCAAAGAAGGTGAGGCAGCATTCAGTCCTTATGCTGCTAACTGCTGGAACAAACTCCCAGATGAAGTCAGATCTGCTCCTCTCCTGAATCCTGTAGGTTATTGTTACTGAGGTCCAGCACTTTCAAGGAGGAGATTTCTGATTGAAGAGCCCATCTTAGAATTTCACAAGCTTTTCTCAAAAGATTACAGGTAGGTAGTCTGCCTAGAAAATGAAATTGTAACAGATCAAACAAAAAGTTTGATCAAAATAAAAAAAGAAAATAAGAAAATAAATATAATGTTCAAATCTACTTTTGTTCCACTCAACTGAAACAGTCTGTTCCCCAAACTAAACAAAACCTCAGAAAACACTGAAAAGTTGTTCTACTGATCTAATCAACATGAGTCTAGTTCAATGTGCATTTTACACATTCTTGATTTCATTTTAATCTTTAATGTAAGTACAGATCATTTACCCATTCATCCCCAGAGCACAGCAGTCTTAAATCATTACACCTAATCTCATATGAAATCCACTTTAGTCCTAATATATGTTCATCTCAACGCTATTGTGTCAAGTTTAATATAACATGCTCCATAGCTAGTAGCTTTATTGAAAACCTCGCAGAGCTACCAACTTCTATCAGCTGTCCAACCTACTGAATTAGATATCATGACCAAATGCTTAGAGGATACTTTTCTTCCTACTGTAGATAAGGTGGCTCCACTAAAAAGTAAAACAATAAGGCAGTAAACCTCCCACATTGTACAATGGATCATAATTAAGCCTTAAAACCGACAACTAGAGTGTAAATGGTATTGAAGTAGAAGTATTTCAATCTGCCTGGACAGATAGTTTTATAGAATATAGAACGGCACGTACTGCAGCACGCTCAACTTCTCTCTCCTCGCTGATTGAAAATAAAAAGAATAATCCTAGAATATCATTCTGCACAACTGGTAAACTAAGAACCAAACAGCTACTGAATTACAAATACTATCAGCCTGCAGCACCAATGACTTCATGATTTCTTTCAGTGATCAAATTAAGAAGATCAGGCAAACAATTTGAAATGCACTGCTACAAACAAGCTGCCCTGTGAAGTCCAGATCTTGAGTACATTGGAATTCCAACAGAGAGGTTGGAATCATTTACCTTAATTCAACAAACTGAGCTAGTTAAAATTACTTCCTACTCAAAGAAATTTTGCCAGAAATAACCAAGCCTCTTCCAGGAATAACAAACGCATCTCGTAGCCTTAGCAAATATAGCAAAAACTCTTAAATTAGCATCAATTAAACATCTAATGAAAAAACAATCTTGATCCATGTAAGTTATCCAATTATATAGCTATTTTGGAAAAAGTTATGGCAAACCAAGCAAGTTCCTACTTGCATAAGAATTGCATACATCAAAATTTTTTCTTGTGGATTTAGGCCTCATCATAGTACAGAGGCATCATTAGTGAAAATCATACACTGTCTCCTCTGATGAAAGGATACATATCTTTGCTGGTTCTGCTTGATCTTAGTGCTGAATTTTGACAATATGGTGTTCCACAAGGTGGTTTTAGGACCTCTATTATTCTTGTTATCCATGCTACCATTGGGTACTATTATCAGTTAAAATGGTAAACATTTCCACTGCTATGCTGATAACAGATGATAACTTTCACCTTAATAGGATTGAGAACTGTGTAACAGACATAAAAGACATATTGTTAAGTAACTTCTATTTACTCAACTTTGATGAAAGAAAGGTTCTTCTACTTGGTCCAAAAGCTGCTAGAAACAAACTTTCTAAATTAATGCTTAATCTTAAAAGCTTTTCAGTTGCATCAGGTACATCTGCAAAAACCTTGATTTCATGATTTATCTCGATCTACCCTTCTGTCCAAATATGAACAATATTACTAGAATAGGTTTTCTTCATGTTTGAAGTATTGCCTAATTAAGAAATGCATTGTCTCTACCTGATGTGGAAAAGCTAGTTCACACTTTATTACCTCAAGTTTGGATTACTGTAATGCCCTGCTGCCTGGATGTTCCAGCAAAAGCCTTGACAACCTACAGTTAGTCCAGAATGCTACAGCCAGAGTCCTTACAAGAAGTAAAACATTTGACCATATCAGCCCAGTTTGATCAACCCTATTTCGGTTACCATTTAAATTCAGCATCGAGTACATCGAGTTCATGGTCATAGAGTATTATGGTACATGTGTACAGCAGTGAGAGACCCTATTCTCTTCATCATGCTTGCAGGCAGTATATGGAAGAGGAATCTCCAGCACTGCCACGGGTTGGAAGTTTTCTAGAAAAACCAGAGAGCTAGATGTGCTGCCTAGGACTTTCAAGAGATTTTATACCAACAGGCTTTTGAAGTTTGTCAAAGATACTATTTTACTACAGTCAGGAGACTTTGACCATGCTTTGTTATTTTTTTTTTGTCTCCATCTTTGATTACTGTGACCGGTGGGGTAGCAATGGGGTAACTAATTATGCAACTAATTCATACATTTATCTCCAGCAGGCTGGAGTGCTGCAATTGCCTCTTTACTGGCATTCCCTGGACCACAGTCAGATTATATTTATTACATATTATTTAAAATGCAGCTGCTAGAATGCTTATGAGAACAAGGATATCCAATCACATTACTCCAACCCTCAAATCACTGAACTGGCTACCAATTAACAACAGAATATATTGTTGATCTGCTTGAAGTATACAAACTCAATAGGTCTTTCGGATCACTCAAAAAGTAAGTCAGGTAGTAGTGCCCAGAATAGGGCACTACACAAAGAGGGTGAGGCAGCATTCACTCATTATAGTGCTAACTGCTGGGACAAAGTCCCAAATCAGGTCAGATCTGCTCCACATGTGGCCATCTACAATTTTTATCTACAGGTACCTTTGTTTTTAGGACAGCACTTTTTAGGCAATAGTTTTTAAAATGTTTATTTCCTTATTTAATTCTCCATTTTACTGTATTTTGTCTCTGCAACGTATCTAATTTTTGTACTTATTTTTTGCTTATGCTTTTCTGTGTTGCTAGCCTGCAAGATGTCACAAGCATTATGTTTTAATGATTTTATTTTTCTGTACCTGTGTGAAACACTTTTAATTGCCACTATATATTAAAAACTGCTATATAAATAAATTTGCCTTGCTGTGGATGATGTTCTTAGCATCCACAACAGATCTTAGAATAACAAGCAGACAAAGAAGAATCAAAAAATTATTTGAAATAAAGTAAATTAATAGTATTTATAAAAATATACAAGCATAAAACTACAATAGAAAAACAAAAACAGTGTTTAGTGTAACATAATTTTAAAACCATAGTATCATGAGTAGCCCTCCTCAGTAGAATCATTAATGGGTCCACAGACACAAGTAACAATCATGTTATCACAGTTTCAGAGCCAAGCATTCAAATACTTTATTATACAAGGTTCTACTCTGCCACTAAAGCAGGTGTTGGGTATGTTAAGCAGGGCTGATGAGCTAGAGGGGTATTGTTTGGACCTTAACAGGGAAGGGAAGAGAGGTCGGGCTGGTCTCAGTACTGTTTTTTAGCACAAGAAAAAAACAGATGCCCATCTCAAGCTCAGAGAACAATGCAGCTTGTATTTGCCAGGGCTTTCACTTGTGGGAGAAAAGCATAAAAGAGAGCTATTAGAGAAGGACAGTCAGGTATTTGCCAGAAATTAGATAATTAGGGTGCAGCAATGAAACTGTCCATGAAAAACCTGTTCTTGATGAAAGTTCACAGTTCCTCCTACACTTTAGGCTTTAAAAACCTAAATCAAACAGCTTATTGATAATCAAGTGAAACAGTAAAGTATTGATTTTAATGGCTCAGTTACTGTCGTGCAGAAAGAAATGGAGATCTAAGAATATAAATAGACTATAGGCAGTTCAAAGGCAAAATAAATATAGATGCCCAGAATTAAGGAGATCGAATGCCATGGGAGGCGCTCAGTGATTTTGAATACTGGGTTCAGCTAGTGGCTATATCCAGTTGCCTGTGGCTGAAAAGAATGGCTTTTGGGTTATGCAATCTGTAATCTGTGAGCACTATTAAATTTTGTTTCCACAAAAGCACTTAATGTGTTCATTTCTTTTTTGAATGGACAATTATTATTATGCCCATTTTTGGTTTACTGTGTTTTTTATTTTGTTCTCTTACTTTCCTTATTCTCCTATAATTGCTTTGTTTAGTATTTGTCTTTTGCATTTATAGCATTTACGAGATGCTCTATTTCAAAGTGCTTTGTTGTCTACTCAGAGAATTTATCCTAGCTAATACAAATAGGTAACAGGGGTACAAACTACCCCTGAGCTCAGAATACTGCTAGAAACCAAATCCTCTGTTGATACCTAGAAAAAAGATAAAGAATTACAAACGGTGAAATGCAATGCATTTAAATAAGTATCTATGTACTTTTTAAAATAGTTTTTAGCATTTTTACCATGTTGCTATTATTGAGAGTATTTTTATTGCTCTTGCTCTCTTTGTTTCTTATCCGCTGTGTCCCTGTGACTTCAAAAGCAAGTCTGCATGGCATGAGTGCACCCCCCACCTCCTGAAGCCTGTTGGGACTGCAATAATAGTGGCAATAGAAATACTGATAAATATTCTACACTAGTTGTTGAGCTTTTTGGTCTTTTTCGTGTCCTTTGCAGGTGTCTCATAAAGGTGGTCAGTGTAGCACACCTGACCTTCCTCTCCAAAGAGAGGGGTGGTTTTTTATTATTATATAATGCTAAAAGATATTACAGGCAAAGACACGTTAAAGACGAGCATTCAGTTGAAGTCATATACACTTTAGCTTGAGAGTGGTAAAAATTATGATGTTTCAGTTGAAGATGTGGGAGTTGTTGATATTAATATTACTAAAAATTATACATACACACACACACACACACACACTCACACATATATATATATATATATATATAGAGAGAGAGAGAGAGAGAGAGAGAGAGGGCACCAGAACAAAATAGACTCAGAATTAAGTGCACTTGCCAGTTAACAATGAGACAGTTTATTAACAGTATGCAACAACAGAAATCAATTTATTATAAAAATATTTGAGGTACACTTGATGGTTAACACTAAGAAGACTAAACCACGGAAACAGAATTATAGAAGCTTTTTTTTAAACATCTGAAGGAAATTTGATTACTCATAGTGATTGTCCTAGTCTATTTAAATCTCTGCTACAAGATACATACACAACTAATAACTCACAAAATTTAATTAAAGTAATAAAAAGACAAAAATAATGCAAAATGTACATTGCAGTGGCCATCTCTACTAAAGCATACCACAGAGTAACAATTAAATTAAAGTAATATGTTTATTTAAAGTCACAGCTGGGAAGAAGAATGAATCCAGAAAGGCCAAATTAAATAAGGTTATACAGTCCCCAAAAGTGGAGTTGTACATATCATTGGCCAACAGAACAGTTACAAATAACTGTAACATAAAAAAACAAAAGTTTTAACATATATGCATAATAAATCGGTTGAGGAAACAAAGATAAAACCTAGGCCTAATGTATAAGAAGACGCTGATTTGTCACAACCCAGCACATTCCTTGAACACAAGAGACAACAGAGTTCTGAACTTATGGGTAATGCACACATGGACAAAATTGTTAGTACCCTTCCGTTAAAGAAAGAAAAACCCACAATGGTCACTGAAATAACTTAAAACTGATACAAGTAAAAATAAATGGTTCAACAGAATAATTTTAAAAAACAAACTAACAAAACTGGCCAGGACAAAAATGATGGTACCCTTAACTTAATGTTTTGTTGCACAATCTTTTGAGGCAATCACTGCAATCAAGCGATTTCTGTAACTCTCAATGAGACTTCTGCACCCTGTCCACAAGTATTTTGGCCCACTCCTTGTGAGCAAACTGCTCCAGCTGTCTCAGGTTTGAAGGGTGCCTAGTCCAGACTGCATGTTTCAGCTCCTTCCACAGATGTTCAATAGGATTTAGATCAGGGCTCATAGAAGGCCACTTCAGAATAGTCCAATGCTTTGCTCTTCGCCATTCTTCATAAACTTCTGAATAATATGTGCAACTGTAGCAACAGGAACATCATGCTGCTTGGAGATGGTCTTACAGCCTTTACCTTCAACATGTTTGTCTATAATTTTCTTTTTAATCTCTTGAAACAACTCTCTCCTTAGCTTTCTGTAGTCCATGTTCAGTGTGGTACACACCATGATACCAAAGAGCACAGTGACTACTTTTCACCCTTTAAATAGGCAGACTGACTGATTACAAGTTTGAAGACACCTGTGATGCTAATTACAGGACACACCTTAGTTTAACATGGCCCTATGGTCAAATTATTTTTAATCTTTTCTAGGGTACCACCATTTTTGTCCAGACCAGTTTCATTAGTTTTTTTTTTTAATTACTCTGTTGAAACACAAGTCAAAAGCAATGTCTGATTTTCATTAGCTGATTTTCAGTAAATTTTTATTTATTATTATTTCTGTCAGTTTCAAGTTATTTCAGTGACCACTGTGGGTTTTTCTTTCTTTAATAGAAGGGTACCAACAATTTTGTCCACGTGTGTATATATGGTGTCACAGCAGCTCAGAACAAATCACCATGCCAACCTTGGATAGAATAAGCAGGCAAAAACTTTTTATTTACATTCAAGGTTGTTCTTGGGTTGATGACTGAGAGGCCTGATCTATAATGTCAGCCTTTGCAAGATTGTTTTTAATTCTGGATCACATACATATCTGATTTGTGGCCCTGTGACCTGAACAGCAACACTCAAATTGCATTCAGCATTGATGCTGACATTTTGGACGAGGCAGAGGTACATGCATCCATCAACAAGCATTTTAAACAAAATCCATGAGCCAGTAATCCAAAGACTCAAATATTGGGAAATCCAAACAAAACCGAGAAAGCTATTTTAAGCTGAAAAATATAAGGTGAAAAGATTCATCTATAGCACTGACTGAGGTATCAGGCCATTAACACATCTGTTTATCTAAAATCTTGTGTTTGTGTTACACGTTTTTTTTTTTTTTAGAGTAAGTCACATCATCTACTGTGGCTTTTTGTGTCTTATTCTGGGTTTAATTTAATGCAGCAATGGTAATAGAAAACAGCAATGACGATCACTGACCTTTGATCCAAGAAGCTCTGGTATCAAGTACAATTATGAATGTGCTTGTGTTCAAACTTGGTGTTCGTTATGGACAATCCATGACTAACACAGAAGTCCAATAACAATTCACCATTCAAGTTTAGATCATGCAGGCCCTGATCCCTATCACCCCCTCCAGGGTTCC
Organism: Colossoma macropomum; assembly: GCF_904425465.1. NCBI lineage: Eukaryota > Metazoa > Chordata > Actinopteri > Characiformes > Serrasalmidae > Colossoma > Colossoma macropomum. The sequence continues at coordinate 66,955 of NW_023495286.1, read as the reverse complement.
CAGTCATTGCAAACATGAGCACTGAAGTCTCCAAGCAAGACTATGGAGTCTGTGGGTGGGGCCCTTTCCAGAACCCCACTCACTCGCTCCAAGAAGGCTGAATACTCCAAACTGTTATTTGGTGCATAAGCACACACAGTCAGAGTTTTCCTCCTTGTGATTTTAATTTGCAATGAGGCAACCCTCTTGTCCACCGGGACAAACTCCAATTGCACGGCAGCCAGATGGTGACTTGTGAATATCCCAACACCCACCCACTGCCTCTCACTCTGTGCAACTCCTGAGTAGGAGAGGGACCATCCCCTATCAAGGAGTTTGGTTCCAGAGCAAGCGTTGTGGGTGGAGATGAGCCCAGCGATATCTACTTGGTACCTCTCAACCTTCTGCACAAGCTCTGGCTCTTTCCCCCAGTGAGGTTACATTCCGCATGCCAAGAGCCAGTTTCCAGCGCAGGGGTCCGTGGCACCAAGGTTCTCCCTGCCATCTCCGACCGCCTATATGGCACTGCACTGGTCTTCCATGCTGAATCTTGTGTCACTTGGTCCCCCCACATTGCATTTTTGGCTGAGCCTGGCCAGGTGACGTGGGCTCCCCAGCCACCAGGTGCTTGCCAAGGTATTTTACCCCTAGTCCTGGCTCCGGGGGTAGGTCCAGGTAACCCTTTCCCAGGCAGAGTACACAGTCTGTTGTGTCCCTTAATCATAAGGGGGTTTTGAAACATCAAATCATGCATGTGTCTTAGAATTTGAAAGACTGAAGCTCCTCCCACACTGAGCAATTATGCAGTTTCTTTCAGGTGTGAATCCGCTGGTGAGTCTTGAGGGCACCACTTTCTCTAAAACTCTTCCCACATTCAAAGCAGTAATACGGTTTCTGTCCTGTGTGAATGCGCTGATGTCTTTGAAGATTGCTCTGTACAGCAAAACTCTTCCCACACTTTGAGCAGTAATACGGTTTCTCTCCTGTGTGAATGCGCTGATGTATTTGGAGACTATTTTGTGCAGCAAAACTCTTCCCACATTCTGAACAGTAATACGGTTTCTCTCCTGTGTGAATGCGCTGATGTGATTGGAGATGATTGTGTTGAATAAAACTCTTCCCACACTCTGAACAGTGATACGGTTTCTCTCTTGTGTGAATGCGCTGGTGTATTCTGAGGTCACTACTTTCTCTAAAACTCTGTCCACAGTCTGAGCAGTGATATGGTTTCTCTCCTGTGTGAATGCGCTGGTGTATTTGGAGATGATTCTGTTGACTAAAACTCTTTCCACAGTCTGAGCAGTGATACGGTTTCTCTCCTGTGTGAATCCGCTGATGTCTTTGAAGACTACCCTGTATAGTGAAACTCTTTCCACACTCTGGACAGTGATATGGTTTCTCTCTTGTGTGAATGCGCTGATGTGATTGGAGATGACTCTGTTGACTAAATCTCTTCCCACACTCTGAACAGTGATATGGTTTCTCTCCTGTGTGAATGCGCTGGTGTTTCTTGAGGGTACCACCTTCTGTAAAACTCTTCCCACACTCTGAGCAGTGATACGGTTTCTCTCCTGTGTGAATGCGCTGGTGTGTTTTGAGATGACTCAATACAGTGAAACTCTTTCCACAGTCTGAGCAGTGAAACTGCTTCTCTCTTGTGTGAAACCGCTGGTGTATTTGGAGATGACTCGGTGTTCTAAAACTCTTACCACACTCTGAGCAGTAGTGAGCTCTGTTTTTGCCTGTAATCTTTTGTGTTGGTTTGCGAGGTGAGTTCATGTGGAGATCAGCAGCAGAGGACGCTTTCTGAGTACTGGAGCTTCTAGACATCATATTCTCACACTCAGTCTTTATTAATTTTAGCAGCTTCTTGATGTGTTTGTGGATGTTGCTTCGATATGTGCAGGAAAGCACTTGGTCAGTTAGAGCAGGAGATCATTCTAGAGGAGAACAAGGGTTAAAACACTGGTTAATCAGAAATTATAGTAGATAATGGAAAAAATTGAAACATTTGTCTCTGAAACAATATTTTACAGAGGTAACAACGTAAGTTATACACTTTTTTACTGCAAATGACAGCCACAGACATTTTGTAACTGAAAAAGGAAAATGTATCTTCTCACTGTTGACTACTACTCCACATATGTGCTGTTGACTTATCTGGTTACATGCAGGTGAAAGCTTATTACTTTATGGACCACATTACCCACAAACTAACAGAGACAAGCAGAGTGACAAACTATATGTTTTTCCAAAACACAACAACTAAAACAATAATGTAAGTGTACAATGTATAAATTTACTTTAAGGGCTGAGAAAGAGGATGGCCTCATGTTCATGTATTAAATCAGGCAGATCTTGAAAGATGAAAGGTGGTTCTCTACAGTGCTGGAATTGTCAGTTTCTCAAGAACACACAAGCTTATTAACTTGTTCTTAGTAAATAAATGGATGTCTAAATAAATTACTAGTGTTTGTGGTGCAGTCTATTTGAAATTTAGCTTAAACTACATCAGTAATCAGTTGACATCATTAACATGTTTATTGTGAGACTTTTTAATCTTTCCTGAGAGCTCATTCTTCTCTACTTAGTACTGTCTCCCTTCAGCAGAGCCACGATATGAAGTATTATGGTAAGATGAATCCTGGTCTGCAGACTATTCACTTCTCTCCTCTATCTGTTTTTATCTCTCCAGTGTGTTGCACCTGCCTGTTTCAACACCTCTGTCATCATAGTGGTTCCTTAAAAACAGATAATCTCCAGTCTGGATGTCTACAGACCAGCTGCTCTGAACTCTAGTCGTGAAGTGTTTCATACACTCATACTACAGTGCATTACAACCCTGACTGACACTCTCCACTCTTATCCAGTCTCATTTCAAAACAAAGACGAGTCCACAAAAGAAGATGAGCTAACACCCTGGAGTCAAGTGTAAAAAAATAATAAATATCACAAAAAAATGATGTTTGTGAATTAATGAGTTCAATCTGACATGGAACATATGACGGAAAAATAACCTTTAATTTACCTAAATTCAGCCTTCATAGATCAGGCAATGGCTACAAAAATAAAATATGTAAACTCCTAAAAAGTCTATATCCACTGTTAGAACTATGATTAAGTATTTTAAAACATCTAGAGCTGTAGTGAATCTGCATGGAAGTGGATGCAAGTGAAAAAAACACCATGTTAAGTACAGTTACACCGCAGTTAGTATAGAGTAGGATCTGTGATGTTTTTCACTCTAATGGCCCAAGGAACCCTGCTAGCAGACACTGCATCATGGAAACCATGATATCCCAGTGTTTAAATGAAAATCTGGCTCCCTCTGTGGAAAATGATCAAATATTTAATAATGCAATGATCCAATATATATCTCCAAATCTACCAAAAAGAGGTTAAAAAAGAGTTGACCACAAGAGGAGAGCACAAAAAAAAGAGCTAGAACCCCACAGGACCAGGAAAGATTTTTATTGAGTGATCTCACATTGTTTGCTCTGTGTTCACCAGTCTGATCAAGTATTGGAGGAGAGCAGACTCACTGCTGTTAAGTTGGCAAAGTGAGGCTGCATCAAAGTACTAATTGCAGGGATGTAACAAATGACAAGATTTTGTTAAAGAACAATATTTCAGTTATCATCAGCATGAAGAGAAATAACTTCATCCTGTACTCAGCCAGGAAAGATTCTGATTCTAAAAGGGGCAATATGCTTACTTAAAGAACAGTGGGGCAAAGGCATTCCCACCCAAAGTAAACTAGCAGTTCCCCCACCCAAATTGAACCTGCAACCCTCCCACCCAAACTAAACCAGTAGCCCCCACCCCCACCCCAAATTAAACCAGCAGCCCCCCCCATTCAAAGCTAAAAAAATTCACTTCAAAGAAATAACTGAAGTAAAATGAGCCTAACAGAAAACTACAAGCAGTAAAATAAACTTGAATATAAGCACAAACTTATCAACTGAAAAGAAAGTCAAAGAAAATCTGTCAGATAGACATTGAAGTTTGTTTCTCTCTCTGTTTCAGTAAAAATGAGTTATAAACACAGTGTAAATGTAAACAAGCATTAAATGCTCTTAGTGAAAATTATTTAGGGTCTGGCAGCAGTTTATCTCTAATACAACTGAAATTTTACTGGACCAGAACAGATCTTGGACTCTTATGCTTATGCTGGATTTCAGGTAATTTTGCAGTAATAACAATTGGAGTGATGCGACCATATGAAATAAAAAAATACAAATGAAGATATAATATCTTAATAATAAATTCACCTTTCAGGAATGTGAAACAAGTGTGAACTATGATCAGGGAGCTATATGGAACAATGTTTTTTAACCTTGACAGCACCCTGTCTGCAGACTATTCACACCTCATCTCTGTCAGTTCTCACCTCTAAAGGACCTACGACGTGTGTGTGTCTCTCTCTCTCTGTCCTGCAGATCAGCTCCTGTTTCTCTCTATTTCTGTAAGAGTGAGTTATAAACAGTGTAAACAGAGTGAAAAAGAGATAAACAGCTCTTTACCTTCAGCAGATCAGCCCCTGTTTCTCTCTATTTCTGCAAGAGTGAGTTATAAACAGTGTAAACAGAGTGAAAAAGAGATAAACAGCTCTTTACCTTCAGCAGATCAGCTCCTGTTTCCCTCTAAAACCGCGCAGCTCTTCTTCCTCCACACTTTATTGTCTTGAGAGAACCGCCGGTATAGAACTAGCGCCCCCAGTTGACGTCTCCGCTGTGGATCTGAGGGCGTTATTTTTCTATTCCCACCCGTATTCCGACCAACCCCGCCTCCTGTGCTCCGATTGGCTAGAAGTTCATACAAGAGGCCGCCCGTTTATTTACTGCAGCAGTTATGAATTTACACAAATATGACAAATAATGGAATAATGATGACTGAACACATTCAAGCAGTTATGAATTTACACAAATATGACAAATAATGGAATAATGATGACTGAACACATTCAATAAAAAGATTCTAAACAACTACAGGATATTTGGTCAGAATTGATGGAAAATGAATGCAGCAGACGGTCAGACATTGTTGGAAGACTGTTTGTATGACTCAATTTATAAGCGACTGTTGTTTTTTTTATTTTTGTAAACAGTGAAGGGTCTGCATTTTAGATTAAAATAAAATGATTAAAATTATCATTCAAATGATCACAAAACATTTAAAATGTCTGTATCCACCTTTAATGTGGTGATCTTGGGCTGTCACACCTCACTGACTCTGAACTTCTGTATTCATTCAAAATTCCAACTGACATCATAATTATAATGTTATTCGGTTCCTTTATAAACAGTTTAATGTATAACTTTTTTTAAATTTCCTTTTTTCTAGTTTAATTAGTTAAGCAAAAAAATGTCATTTTTAACTATATTTCACATATTATGCACAACCCTGTCACCCAAACCTGTTCCGCTGTAAAAAAAAAAAAAGAAAAGAAAAAAAGCATTATGATATACACAAAATTTTCATCACTTTAACCCTGTTAGCCATGTTTCAGCCCTGTTATTGTGATTTTTGATAAAAAATAGTCCTAAAACATTTACTTTAGTAGCTCAAGTTACCAGAAGTGTCAATTTGATAACAAGAGTCAGTCTTTCAAATGAATAATACAACAAAACAATCACTACTAGTTCATAAAGTAGTCTACAAAGAAAAAAATTCTAAAAACACAAGAATTGTGTATTTCTTGCTAGAAGATAATGAATGGAATTGACACAGGCTTTTACATATCATTAATACATCTTGCTAATTCCTTTACCTTTACCTGACACAGTCGAATAAAGAGATTCTGATTCTGAATTGGCAGTGAAATAATGAACAGCATACAAACTCAAGCTGAGGAGTGTACAGATATATATTATTTATTCATTTATTTATTTCCTAATGGAATAAATCTATTCTTTTACTCAGTACATATACTCAAATTATATGTAAATAACTTGAAGTGGTATTTAGCTAGTCTTTTGAAGGAATTCCGACTGTTACAAGTTCTCAAGTTGGGTGAAAGACAGTTCCAGATACAAGGTCCTCTGTATGAAATTGTAAATTGGCTTAGTGACGTTCTGAAGAAGGCAGGATTTATGTTGTTGGAGATCTGGTGGAATAGTGATGGATTTCAGAGTTAAAAATATTTCTAAAACATTCTGGGAGGAAGTTTTCTTTAAATAAAAGAATCATTTGGGTGATTTGAAAAAGGTTAATGTGGCATGCGCCCGTCCCCCGGGTGTTTACTACTGATCACAAATATATTAACTATAACAGTGTTTATCAATAAATAATAAATTAACAGAAAGATCAACTGAGTGCCTCCAGTTTACAGGGTGAACTTTTCAGTCAAGCAGAGAAAAGCTCCACTCCTGAATCCTGCCGGTTATTGTTCCTGAGGTCCATCTCTTTCAGAAAGGAGACTGCTGATTATAGACCTGATCCCACATTTTCACAAGCTTTCCTCACAAGAAGGCAGAGAGCTAGTTTGCCAAGGTATAGAAATTTATAGCAGGTTATTCAAAAAGAAATCTATGATCTGGTTTGCATCTAAATTTGGTCCACTCAGTTCAGACTGTATCTGTTCCCTAATTTAAAAAATAATTCAGAAAACCTTGAATAGTTTGTTCTACTAATCTAATCAACATCAGCATAGTTTTATCAATGTCCAATTTACACACTCTTAACTTCATTTTAACCCTTGGTATACACACAGAACTAGCCACTCACCTCCAGAGCAAAGCAGTCTTAAGTCATTAACTAATCTCCTACGAAATCCACTTTAGGTGTAATAAATGTTCATCCACATCATGTCAAGCATACTAGAACATTCTCCACAGCTAGTAGCTTTATTCAAACCTCCTGTCAGCTGTCCATCTGAACGTACCGATTTAAATATTATGCCCAAATGCTTAAAAGATACTTCTTGTTCTAGTCTAGATAATAAAGATCCACTAAAAAGTAAAGGATCAAGGCAGAAAAAGCTTGACCCATGGTATAGATTATCAGACAATGAAATCATAAATAGCACTTGACTAATCTAGAAGTTTTCCATTCTGCCTGAAAGGATAGTCTCATAGACTACAGAAAGATACTTACTGCATGTCTTTTTATCCTTTGACTGAAGAAACAAATATTTGCTTGTTCTGCTTGATCTTTGTGCTACATTTGAAGATCTGACATGATAGACCACTCTATCTAACTGGACAGGCTAGAAAACCTTGTAAGAGTAACAGTAAATGCACTTTCCTGGTTTCAGACAGTTTGCGAATGCAAATGGTAAATTATCCATTGGTATAAAAATGATGGTGTTCCACAAGTCTCTGTTTTAGGACATAAAATGACTTCAGAAATTCCCCACTGTGGGACTAATAAAGAATTATGTTATAATGGATTAAAAATTGGATATTGAGTAAATAAAAATTGGTTATTGAGTAATTTCCTCCTGCCCAAAGTGGACAAAAAGGTTCTTCTTGGTCCTAAAACTGCTAGAAACAAACTAATTTCATGCTTAATCTTAATAGCTTCTCAGTTCCATCATATAAATCAGTAAAAAAGACTTAGTTTCAGGATCAATCCCTTTTTGTTCTTTGACGTATATATAAACATAATTACTCCTTCATCTTCATGTCCTGTCCTCCTCCAGATGCTGTCCTTACAAGAACTAGAAAGTTTGACCATATCAGCCCAGTTTCAGCAACTCTTCTCTGGTTGCAATTAAAATTAAGCACTGAGTACAAATTACTTTTAATGATGTATAAAGCTCAAAACAGCCTCATTACCTGATTAAACCGAGATCTTATTATGAACAGTCACACCCTCTTAGATCACAAGGTGCTAGCTTACTATCAGTACCTAGAGATAATAAAGTTACATCAGGGGTATAGCTTTGGAAGAGCCTTCCAGTCCATGAGTTCAGGGACTCAGACAGAGCCTCACTCTTTAAGTCTAGGCTAAAAACTAATTTGTCCAGTCAAGGCTTTGGTAATTAGTTTTGCCGGTTCACGGTCAAAGAGCATTATGGTAAACTGAGAATGCTGGTGCTCCTCTCATGCATTCACTTAACTTTGTTAATGGTGGAGCCAAGGGTGTGGACATATCAGGTAGCCCTCTAAAAGTTAGGCCTGCCAGAGTCACTGCTGGACTCTGCTAATACTGTATACTGTAATCAGTCTCTCTTAACAGAACTGTCTGCATGTTATTTGCTGAGCTGAACAACTGCCCATCCTGTGCAGTCTGATAATGTTCCTTAATTTGCCTTCATTGGGTACCCCTGCTCACCCACCCTCTGGACCAGTATGACAACCATGGAGCCTCACCTTCGTACCACTCACACTACTGATGATACTGCTAACTACAAAGACTTAAACTATTTAACTTTGCTTCCTCTGCCTAACAATACTCTTTAGCTTCATTAACTCTTTAACATATCCATGTTAACAGTCATGAGATAAATCTGAATAGAACTATGCAATAACAGGTTGATTTCTTTATTCATAATTTTAATATACACTATATTGCCAAAAGTATTCCCTCGTCTGCCTTCACACGCACATGAACTTGAGTGACATCCCATTTTTAATCCATAGGGTTTAATATGATGTTGGCCCACCATTTGCAGCTATAACAGCTTCAACTCTTCTGGGAAGGCTTTCCACAAGGTTTAGGAGTGTGTTTATGGGAATTTTTGACCATTCTTCCAGAAGCGCATTTGTGAGGTCAGACACTGATGTTGGCCAAGAAGGCCTGGCTCACAGTCTCCAGTCTAATTCATCCCAAAGGTGTTCTATTGGGTTGAGGTCAGGACTCTGTGCAGGCCAGTGAAGTTCTTCCACACCAAAGTCGCTCATCCATGTCTTTATGGACCTTGCTTTGTGTGCTGGTGCGCAGTCATGTTGGAACAGGAAGGGGCCGTCCCCAAACTGTTCCCACAAAGTTGGGAGCATGAACTTCTCCAAAATCTCTTGATGCTGAAGCATTAAGAGTTCCTTTCACTGGAACTAAGGGGCCAAGCCCAACTCCTGAAAAACAACCCCACACCATAATCCCCCCGTCCACCAAACTTTACACTTGGCAAAATGCAGTCAGAGTCAAGTACCGTTCTCCTGGCAACTGCCAAAATAAGTATGGTTGCCAGAATAAAGAGATTGAATGCCAGGGCAGGCGCTCAGTGGTTTTATATATCGGCTTCAGCTAGTGGCTATATTCAGTTGCCTATGGCTGAAAAGACAATGCAAAACAGCACTTTGCAAACCACTTGGATATGAATGTATGAATGAATGGGTTTGGCTTATACAATACAAGCTTTAATGTATTTTGCAGGTGGTTGTTGTGGGTGTTTCAATTTAGGGATATTTGGAGATCAGCTGACAATCAGTCCATATATAGATGTATTTTTATATGTTCAGGTTCTGCATGGCACAATTTGCAGAGGCTGGAGACACTTCTTAGCAAGCTTCAGCAGAAGGGTTTGAAGAAAATATTTAATAAATGTTTAAACGTACATTTTTGTCAAATAAGATATGCATGGTCTTAAGGAAGAGAGTGATGACTGACCCAGACTAGATCTCTCCGTGACTAACTGGAGGAAATCCAGGAATTCTGATGCTGTTTTCTTAAGGATTTTTTTCATGTTGGCAGCACCCCTGCACCAACTGGTGACTATCATCATTAAGACTGCTAAAACAAGGAGAATTTATAGTTGAGCCATTGAGCCATCCAGCCTTAATTGTGAAAAGATGTGGAAAATGGGAGCAAAGCTAACCAGTTAAAAAGCATTTGATGGCTTCACCGAAACACTTACTTTGGAAACTGATGCTAGTCCTCATCCTATTAAAATGAGACCAGTGGCCTACACTAGTCACTCAATAAAAAATCTGACCAGAATATGGAAAACTATAGCTTCATAAAGTTTGAGTTTTAATACAAACTTTATGAAGCTACAGAATACAGAATTAAAAACAGTATAAGGGCGATGCAATACATTTCAATAAGTACCTAAGTAATGTTTTCTTTTGGTATGTTTTTTAGCATTTTTACCATTTTGCTATTATTGACAATTTGTATTGCTCGTTTTGTTTGTTTCTTATCAGCTTAGTCTATTTGAATTCCTGATACAAGAAACACAATTAATAATTCACAAAATTTAATTAAAGCAATAGAAAGACAGAAGTAATGCAGAACATTGCCTACTCTAATAAAGACTACAGCAAAATTTTAACGACTGAAGCACTTCTCACACTGTGAGCAGTGATCCGGTTTCTCTTAGGTGTGAATCTGTTGGTGATTCTTAAGGGCACCACTTTGTCTAAAACTCTGTCCACACTCTGAGCAGTGATATGGTTTCTCTCCTGTGTGAATGCGCTGGTGTTTTCTGAGGTCACTGCATTCTCTAAAACACTTTCCACATTCAAAGCAGTGATACGGTTTCACTCCTGTGTGAATGCGCTGATGTGTTTGGAGAGTACGCTGTTGACTAAAACTCTTTCCACAGTCTGAGCAGTGATACGGTTTCTCCCCTGTGTGAATGCGCTGGTGTTTTCTGAGGTCGCCACTTTCTGTAAAACTCTTGCCACACTCAAAGCAGTGATGCGGTTTCTTTCCTGTGTGAATGCGCTGGTGTGTTTGTAGATGACTCTGTTGACTAAAACTCTTCCCACACTCTGAGCAGTGATACGGTTTCACTCCTGTGTGAATGCGCTGGTGTCTTTGGAGATTACTCTGTACTGCAAAACTCTTCCCACACTCTGAGCAGTGATATGGTTTCTCTCCTGTGTGAATACGCTGGTGTATTTGGAGATTATTCCGCTGACTAAAACTCTTTCCACAGTCGGAGCAGTGATACAGTTTCTCTCCTGTGTGAATGCGCTGGTGTGTTTGGAGACTGCTCTGTACAGCAAAACTCCTTCCACACTCTGAGCAGTGATACGGTTTCTCTCCTGTGTGAATGCGCTGGTGTGTTTGAAGATTACTCTGTTGATTAAAACTCTTCCCACATTCTGAGCAGTGATGCAGTTTCTCTCCTGTGTGAATGCGCTGGTGTGTTTGGAGATTACTGTGTGTAGTAAACCTCTTTCCACAGTCTGAGCAGTGATACGGTTTCTCTCCTGTGTGAATGCGCTGGTGTGTTTTGAGACTACTCTGTGCAGTAAAACTCTTCCCACACTCTGAGCAGTAGTGAAGTCTTTTTTTGCCTGTAATCTTTTGTGTTGGTCTGCAAGGTGTGCTCATGTGGAGAACAGCAGCAGAGGATGTTTTACCAGACCTTCTGGACACCATATTCTCACATTCAGTCGTTCTTTATTTCAGCAGTTCCTTGATATGTTTGTGGTTGTTACTTAGACATTTGCAGGAAAGCAAGTGGAAAGTCCTTGGTCATTTGGAGCCGGAGGTCTATCTGGAGGAGAACAAGCGTAAAAAAAATCAGAAATAGTAGATAATTAAAAAAAGGAAATATTTTTCAGAAAAACAATATTTTTCAGAGGTAATACTATAAGTTATAGAAGATGTAATGTCATTGTTATTGAAATGGTACATCTAAAAGGCATAAAATGAGTTACTTCAGTCTCTATGCAAGACATCATTATTGGCTACATACTGCCCCAACAAAATTGGCTTTTTACTGCAAATCACAGCCACATTTTTACCCGAAAACAGATAATGTGTTTCCTTGTTGTAGACTACCACTCCAGATATGTGCAGTTGACTTATCTGGGTGCATTTAGGCCAAGGCTTATTATTCCAGGCACCACATTATCCACAAGCTAACAGAGAGACAAGCAGATTTACAGAGAGATGGCCAGGACAACAGAGTGTCAACAGCAAGAAACCACAAAACCAGTTTTAAAATATTAAATGTGTCTTCATTCAAAGCTAAAATTTACTGAAATAAGTTGATGCAATTGAGAAAATAACACTTCTGTACTAACCTTGGTCTAAAAGCCCTGTTTTTAGAGAAATATATATTAGTGGGCAGAGCACAAGAGGCATACTCAGCTGTAAATGACAAAAGGTCTAAGTTTAAACTGATCAAGGCAGTCAAAGCTGGTAATTACACATACAGAGATACAAACACAACTGTCCATAAATGAAATATTTCCCAATTTGGAGACGACTCCAGACCTTTACTAATACAAAGCCACAAATATTGCAGCTACACCCAAACCAGCTGAACAACATTTAATCAAGATATGAAGCCATTTCCCTTGCAGGTACAACACCTGGGGCCATATTTATAAAAGGCACTTACATTCCACCTAAATTAGTTTTTAAGAATGTTTTCGTTTTAAAATTAACAAATGACCATAGTAACTAGTGCACACAAACCTTTTAATTGACTTGTACATGATTGTTTTCAGCAATAAATGCTGTCATTGGAAAAAAGGATATAGCAAAACAGACTAAGAGTATACTCACTGGTTTAACAGTAAGCGGACTATGATGACTTATTCCTTCATTAAGCAAAATACAAAATCAGAACAACTAAACTAATAATGTAAGTGTACAAAAGTATAAATATAGTAAAAGACCTGAGAAAGAGGATGACCTGATGATCATGTATTAAATCAGGCTGATCTTGAAAGATGAAAGTTGGTTCTCCATAGAACTGAGACAGTCAGGTTCTAAAGAATACACTAGCTTATTAACTTGTTCCTAATAAATTAATGGATGCCTGAATGGATGAATATTTGCTGTGCAGTCTGTTTTCAGTAGACTGCTTTGTGCAGATCTGTTGGAAAGAAATGTGTTAGTCTAATTTTTTTTTTTTTTTGCAAGATTTGCAATGAATATATTTCAGAGATTGTGCACTTTCAGCACACCGGTATAAAAAAAGTGAAAATTAGCCTAAACTACATCAGTAACAATTTAACATCATTGATATGTTTGTTGTGAGACTTCAATCTTTTGTGAAAGCTCATTGTTCATCACTGTGTCTCGCTTCAACAGAGCCACATGATATGAAGTATCTTATAGTAAGATGTGTTAACTGTCAACCACTAGTGGCTTAATACTTTTTTCAATCGAATACATGTGTGGATTTAGTGGTGTTCAGATGAGTGAATAAAAATTAAATCTGTATGTTTGAATCTTTTATAAACGAGGCTCTTCTCCCTAGTGTGATGTACCTGCCTGTTTCAACATCCACTCTTGTCTGGTCTTCTCAAAATAATGATATTTCCACATAAGAAGATGAAGCAAGGTATCTGGTGTCATAGTGAGGCTTTAACACTCCAGAGTAATTTACATTTACATCAACCAACCCTTGTTCTCCAATGACTTTGAGACATCACGCACAGCCAAAAAAGAAGCTAATGGAGTGCCGACCATATGAAAGGACTAAAAGTGGAGTCAACAAAAAGTTGAGACTGCAAAACACAAATAGAGCCAAACTGTAGCAGTTCAAATAACAGTTAATTTATCTGGTGAAGACTCCAAACCACAACTAACTATCAGCCAAAAGCCCCAGATGTTGCAAACCAGCTGAATATCTTTTACTTAAGAGATGAAAAACAAAGATCTTCTGCCTCCCTCCTGCTGAGCTACAGTCAGTCTTGTCTGCAGCCTCTTCACACCTCATTTATGCCAGTTCTCACCTTTAAAAGGACCTACGACTCATTCCATCAGCACTGAACATCAGGGCAAAAGATTGGCAGTGTAGCTGGCTCTAAAAAGTGGGTGACCATGACCTCAGAACTGGTGCTTCTCAGGGCTACATGATCTCTCTTCATCTACTTTCTATGATACCTTGTACTTTTAACAGTGGCTCTAAACTAACAATGAGCATGTAACTCTAGTAAGACATCTGGGATAAAAGCAGACAACTCTGAACCCCCTTTAGAGTAGAACCACAAATGGGACAAAAACACCACAACAGTTATGAAAAAGCCAAGCAGCCCCTGCATTTCTTAAGTAAAGTAAAATTGGGATGTCTCAAACACTGCTGGTTCAGTTTAGACAGTCATTATCAAAAATAAAATAAGCTCACCAATTATAAGTTACAGTGAACTGTGTGATGTGAAAAGAAAGCCACTGGCTGCTGGTTCTCCACCCTCAAAAACCAGTATTCATCTAGGATGTGGAGGAAGGTGTGGCACCGGTGGCTGTAAGCTACTGTCACACTGAACTGGAGCTGTGGATGTTCCATATTTAAAGCTGGCAAATAAACCAACATCACTTTTTGTAGAGGAAATTTAGGTATATAGTAAACTACGTAGTTTAACCTAAAATGTCATTGGTGTGGTGCAACCTATTTTGATTTAGTAACGTGCAAACTTGAACTTAGGAAACACCTCACTCGCCTGCATCTGAAATTACATAAAGGGTTCACCAGTACCCCCACCAATCAAACTTCAAAGGCAGCCCCCCCCAAACTTAACCCAGACCCCCAGTCAAATTTAACACCAACCTCCTAAATTGAAAAACACAACAAACTCACACCAACCAACACCCCTTACCCGAATTAAACCAGCAGAGCATGATTTTTTTTAGTACCAGCATAGTTAAACTATGACTCCAGCAAAAAATTAGCCTTATAAAAAAATAGGAGCAGAAAAATAAACTTGAATATAAGCAACAAATCCTGGACTTTAGTGCTTCTGAACGATTTTGCAGTAATAACGACTAGAATCGCAAGTGAGTACAGGAAATAAAATAAAATAAGAAAGTATGATTTCTTTGTAATAACTAAACCTTTCAGGAATGTGAAAGCAGTGTTAACTGTGATCAGAGAGACATATGGAACAGTGTTCTTTAACATTGAGAGCACCCTGTCTGCAGACTCTTCACACCTCATCTCTGTCAGTTCTCACCTCCAAAGGCCATACGATACACTTTTGTCCTACCATTTAAACGCATTTAGCATTTAATATAAACACTCGAAACTGCAGCTGAATCTTTCAGTATTTATCAGCCACCTCAGCCCAGCAGACACACAGGAGTTAACAGACTATGAACCCGCTTTTAGAGCAGTTTTACACACTTTCAGTGCAGATTTAGTGTTGAAAACCAGTACAACTCTTAGTAACTGTGGACCAGGAAACACACAGATACAGAGAACGCTCACCTCGCAGGAGGATCAGGATTAAACCTAGAACATATCTGGAGTGACTGCAGTCTATCAGATCTCTCCTCTCCTCTCCTCGCGCTACAACCAATCTTAACCGCGTGCTCTAGGTATATTTCTATAGAAACTCTCTGTTTTGGCCGTAAAGCAACCACTATAACCAGAAACTGCGTCGGCAGAAAGTAAAACTGTCGCAAACTGTCTTAAAGAACGAGCGCCACTAACTAAATTACAGCTGGATTACATAAATAAACAGCTCTATTTCTGTAAGAGTGAGTTATAAACAGTGTAAACAGAGTGAAAAAGAGATAAACAGCGCTTTACCTTCAGCAGATCAGCTCCTGTTTCTCTCTATTTCTGTAAGAGTGAGTTATAAACAGTGTAAACAGAGTGAAAAAGTGATAAACAGCTCTTTACCTTCAGCAGATCAGCTCCTGTTTCTCTCTATTTCTGTAAGAGTGAGTTATAAACAGTGTAAACAGAGTGAAAAAGTGATAAACAGCTCTTTACCTTCAGCTGATCAGCTCCTGTTTCTCTCTAATACTGCAGAGCTCTTCTTCTTCTCCTCTTTGTTGTCTTTGGAGAACTAGCACCTCCAATTAAGGTCATCACTGTGTATCTGGGGCAATATTTTTCTAATCCCACTAGCAAACCCCACCTCCTGTGCTACAATTGGCTAGAACTTCATAAGAGCAGCCGCCCGTTTGTTTACTGCAGCAGTTTTGAATCTGAAATATTCAGATTCTCTGTGGACAATGATTTATGGAGGCTGGAGACAGTTCCCAGCAAGCTTCAGCAGTAGGGGTTGAACGCACCATTCAATAAATGATTAAAAGTGAAATTTTGTCAAACAGGATATCCGTCTCAGGCATTTACTGTCCAAGGAACACAGTAGCGACTGACTTAGAGAATATCTCTCCCTGGCTAACTACAGTAATTCTGAAGCTATTTTCACTGTTTTGTTAAAGATGCTGCCTGCACCCCTGCAGGCTGCTAAATCAAGGAGAATTTAGACTTGAGCTATTGAGCCATCCTAAATCAGCTGTGAGCAGCTGTGGAAAATGTCAGCAAAGCTAACCAGTTTTAAAGCATGTTAGTGCATGTTTTAGCCAGTGTTTTGAATGAGGCCAGTAGCCTGCACTAGTCACTCAATGAAGTGATTTGACCACAATATGGAAAACTATAGCTTCATGAAATTTGAGTTTTAAGTCGTGATTAAATGTAATGAGAAGTGTTTGCTTACTGTTATTGTGGAATATCATTTACAGAGTTTGTAGCACTGAATTTTGCCTTTTGGATCTGATACTGTAATCTGTGAACATTATTACATTTTGGAAGTGTGTTTCCACAATGGCAGTTAATATGCTCTTATTACTTTCTTAAAGAGACACCCACTGATTATGCCTATTATTGGTTTATTGTGTTTTATATTTTGTTTTCTTTATTCTCCTATATTTGCTTTATTTAGTATTTCACTCTTTTCTTTTGGTATGCCTTTTACAATTTTTACCATTTTGCTATTATTGGCTGTACTTACTGCTCTACTGTTTGTTTCCTATCAGAGTCCCTGTGAATCATGTTCAAAAGCAAGTCTTCATGGCACGAGTGCCCCCCTTGCTGATGCCTGTTAGGACTGCAATAGTAGTGGCTATAAGAGATACCGATGATGACTCTAAGCTGTTGTGGATGTTGGGCTCTGTGTTGTCTTTTTTCGTTCCTTTGCAGGTGTCTCATGGAGATGCTCAGTGTACCACACCTGACCTTCCTCTCCATGGAGCCATGTTTTTTTTTTATTTTTTTTGCACAGCTAAATATATTATCAGCAAAGATACTTTAAAGAGAAGCATTCAGTAAAAGTGACATACACATAGCATTAGTGTCATTGGATGGGTGGTAAACGTTTATGAAAAGTTTCAGAAGCTGTAGAAGTTTATCAAAATTATATAAATTATTACAATTAATTAATACACTAAGACAAAAACAATAATAACAATAATAAAATGATCAGGGGTACAAAACAGACTCAGAATGAAGCATACTTGACGTTCAACAGTAAGAAGACAGTACACCACAACAGAAATCAAATTATTATAGAAGTATTTTCTTAGCATCTGAAGAAAATTTAATAACTCAAATAAAGTCAAGAAACTACCGTAGTCTATTAGAATTCCTGCTACAAGATATACACACACATAATTATTAATGCACTAAATTTGAATAATAAAGCAATTGTTAAAAAGACAGAAATAATATATGATGTATAATGTCGTGACCATCTCTAATAAACACAACAGCAGTGTCACAGAGTCTCTGATGAATCATCACAGTATTATGGTCATTTAAAATCATGGCTGGGGAGAAGCTCCTCGTAAGAACCCAGAGATCTCCAACTGCAGCCAGAATTACATGAAGTTATACAGTCCCCAAAAGGGGAGTTGGTACATTTCATTCATAAACAGAGAACAAAGCAGTTACAAAACACTGGATACACATAACTGTAATATGAATAAACAAGAGAACATTAACACAAAGCCATAATTAATTCTCTGAGGAAAAAAAGGTAAAACCAAGGCCTGGTATGTAAAAAGTGGCTGATTTTGTTACAGCCCAGCACATTCCTTGCACACACACACACAAGAGAGAACGAGAGAGGAAGTTCATTGTGAACTTATGAGTAACATATAACATTATAGCATACACAGATCATGAAGATACAAGTGGTAATACTAGCTATATGAATGGTCATATGTTAAATTACAGCTTCCATAACATAACAGTAAGATAAAGTGAAATAAGGGAGTATGACATACATATAAAAAGTCAAAGTCAAGTCTATTAAATTCCTCAAATGACATTTGAGGAATCTGGTAGTTGGAAATCAACCACTGTTCACTTTTGTGATAACTGGACAAAGTTCATTTCATCTCTATATGATACAACTGGTCTATCATACTGTACTGAAAATTACCTCAAGATTCTAACATGATTTTAGATTTAATTTGAAATGACATGCTATTTAGGAAAAAGAATCAATTACATATTCACATATGACATTATTAAACAACAAAGTACAGATGAGACACAATGTTGAGAACTTCCTGTGAAATTCTCATTTCAGTTTTGTTTGTTGCAGAACTGTCTTTTTGTAGATTAATGATGTTTGTGGTTTCTCCATTTATACTTTGTGTCTTTGTATTACAGTTGTTGCAACACATGGGTTAGTCATAAACCAGGACATACCTTAGCGTACGGCAAGAGGAAGAAAGAAGGATAGGGGGTCCCTTTTAAGGGATACTTGGTCCAGAATTGTTTTATGGTTGGTTGAGTAGAACTGAGCTGTCATTGTCCCTGCAAAAAATAATTCAGAACATTTCTAGGCATGTTGGATGCTTTTACGTACAGTATGGGAAATAAGAAATAAGTAACATCTTTTGAATTGGAGCATTTAAATCTTTTAAGGGAGTTGACTCTTCCTTGGTTTGAGTCCTGGGTCTCTTTATGCTGTCATGATGGAGACCTCACAGAGGATCTTTGGGGGCTGATGCTGGATTCCAGAGGTCAGATGGGGCCAGAATACTTACTCTGCTTGGTAGTCCTTAGAAAGCTGAGCAGACTTCAGTTTAAGAAGATTAGAGTTAACGGTGTCTCTGTGATGGCTGTGCGTGTCTCTGCTTAAACAGCACAGGTGAGGTAAATGTGTAATGAATCAGCTGCTGCCTTTGAAAAACAAACATGTGGATGTTACTAGGGAGAGGGTTCTAGCACTTGCACCTGGTAACTTGTCATTGATATTTCTACTTTTCTGCTCTGCCCCTGTCACAAGCAGGTGAAGACGAGTGAGAATACATGAAGAGAACAATGCAGGCTGTAGATTCATACACCACACAGCAAACACCTAAAACAGCACAAGAAACAAAAGAAAGAGACTTAATGGCAGCACAGAAACAGTAGATATCACAAACCATTAAAAGAATAACTGTCTGCCAGCATTGTCTCTTAGGGAGGCACTTAATACACCATCAGTAAACATAATGAACATTTAGAAAGCGAGTGCTCATAGCGTGTCTTCATCCTTTGGCAAGCACCCACCATGTGTGAATCAGTTGCATCCTGACTGCCTACTGCCCAGCACTCTCTCCAAAAAGTATACAGATATGCTATTTTAAGATGGGTTAATCCACACAACATTATCAAAACATCCCACCCATATGTGCCTGCTAAATCTCATTTTAAAAACATTCTGCCTATGTGCTCACACACATGCTTCAGCACTCTGTGATCTTGTTCTACATGCCTGTGTTGCCCACAGCTGTGTTGCCAATAGCATCAATAGCATCTGTTGTTGCTCATGGGCATATCCACTTAACAGTAACTCACACTTGACTGGAGCAGCTCTACCAGATCAGGAAATTTGTCAACTGTACAGATAAGGGCCATCATATGACTACATGCAGTAGTATGCCTGTGTTCCTGACCTGCAAAACCTAAAAAAAGAGCCTTCCAAGGCCCAAGGTTTTCCCTGAGGTTTCCCTCCTATTTCTGTCCATCTGTTCAAATCTATATGCTGTTCTGCTAAAAGTTTATGATCACATTTCCTTCTTCAGGGCATATTTGTTTGATGTCAGGGCTGAACTGAAGTTTCCTTGAAGAAGGTATATACTGTTCTACCTCCCTCTATGTTGAAACCACTGCCATCACTTAGCTAAGGACAACATACCATAATTTTTTTTATGCAGGTATGATTTTAAACACTGTTTACACCGCCTTTGCAATGAAAAGGTAACACTTTATAGTTGGTTGTTTTGCATGTCAGTCAAATATACTATTTGTTAAAGCAGGTGATTTGAGTTCTCTCTCTCAAACTACATTTCTCATCGTGCTCAACATCAGACTCCTACTCATGGGTAAACTGTAAACTCATCCAGCTTGAAATAATAACGTAACTGTACAATCTAGTGCGCTAAGCCATGTCACTCATGGGTAAATCTGTTTAAAGCCTGAGTGTATCGCAAGTGGCCGAGAAAGTTCTATAACTATCACTTAAATCAGCAACAGCCCTGAACACTCATACATAAATGTTTCATGCTATGCGGAAAGTTCACACAACACACTTAGTTACATCTGTTATCTCACATGTAACTTAACAATCAACATATGACCAGAATTTCATTTATCCAGCAAACTGGATGGTAATTTCATTTTACCACCAGCATTTTTGCATCATTAAGTAAGTGACTTAATAATGAAACATTGCAGTGAAGGCGAAACCAAGGTTTTTAATGACTTGAGCTGGTCGAATAGCTGATTTGTCAACATCGACAGTGAAGTTGGAGAAGTTGGAAGCTAAAGCTTTAGGGCTTATTTCCAGAACGTATACACTACGAGACGTAATGAAACTGTAGGATATTCAGGGCTAGTAACATCAGCATAGCAGTGAAACTTCAGACCAAGTTTTCAAATGATCTGACCTACAGGTGAAATATATAGTATAAAAAGGACAGAGTCTTGAGGCAATCCCTAAGCAATCAAGAGCAAACCCAGTAATGCCCATAGCTGAATGTCTGGAAATGCCATGCCACGGTTTACTGTGGCAAGTCTTACTAGTAACAGAGCATATGTTCAGTAGGACTGTTTTAAACAGACTGATGGTTGAAATTCTGGAGGAGGCAGAGGTACACTATATTGCCTAAAGTATTTTCTCGTCTGCCTTCACACGCATGTGTATTGCGCTTGGTGATGAAAGGCTTGGATGCAGCTGCTCAGCCATGGAAACCCATTCTATGAAGCTCTGTATGCTGTTCTTGATCTAATCTGAAGGCCACATGAAGTTTCGAGGTCTGTAGCGATTGACTCTGCAGAAGGTTGGCGATCTCTGCGCACTATGCGCCTCAGCATCTGCTGACCCCGCTTAGTAGTGAGTAAATTTCACGACTGGACTTATTGCACAGGTGGCATCCTATCACGGTACCATGCTGGAATTCACTGAGCTCCTGAGAGTTACCCATTCTCTTACAAATGTTTGTAGAAGTGGCCAGTGAATGTATCTTAGTTGATGCACAAAGACATTTACACCTCATAGCTTAACAAGTAAAACTCTAATTGGGCGTGCGTATTTAAGCTTTTTTGAAAACAATCCAGAAATAAAAATCATAACCATTTGATTGATTCATATCCAACTGGCATAAGACCAGGATCACCAAATGTAGTACCACATTAGCATTCAGCCATTCCAATGTTAGGCAAACACTGCAAATCACACCCATATTGAGTGCAGAGAAGTGGTTAGACTACACAATGCAGCAAAATTGCCAAATCAACTTTGTAAAGGTGGAAACTCACTCTATGTAGATGCAGTTAAAAGAGGTATAGGAAAGGTGAGAGAGGGCTTTGGGGTGGTTGGCTAAAACTGTTGCTATTGGGTGTTCAATCAACAAATCAAAATCCGGCGAAGTTTATCAGATAGTAATCCAAAGATCCAAAACTGGGAAATCCAAACACACTAACAAATAAAGACAGTAAAGCAAAACAAAATAGGACAAAAAAAGATAAATAAACAAACAGCACCTGACAGAAGCAGCAGCAAAGATGTGTTCCTTGTACTCTTAACTAGATGCAATCCAGATTCTGAAAATCAAAGCAGAATTTGTTCAAACATTTATAAATGTCTCACTTTTGGTGTTTTCTAATGATCTATTTACATACTTGCTCTTTTAAGTTGAAAAGTTTGAGGTTAATAAGCCTCCTCTATAACGCTGGCTGGGGTAACAGGCCATTAACACTCATCTGTTTATCTAAAACCAGATGTCCTCAGAGTCTACTTTGGCTTTTTTGTGGTCTTATTCTGGGTTTAATTGAACAGAGCAATAGCAAAACACTAAGGTGTGAAGAGAACTTGGACAGTGCTGGGAGTCAAATGCTAGGTGTGGTGTGTCTTATGTGTGGTGGCCTCAAGTGTAAAAATACTTTATAATGATATTAAGTCAAAATCCTCACACCTACTAATACTTGTGAAAAAACTACAGGAGTAAAGCTCAGAAAATATGTATTGTGGAAATGTTATGCATCAATACACAGTCAGATCAGTGGACCCCTATAACCTCTGCCACAACTGAAGTCTGACCAAACCATTCTGCCTCAACAGTGAAAATTGCTGAGTAACCCATACTATCTTCTTCTATTCAGTATTTTAACAGCATAACTCAACTCACCATTGCACAGTTCGGACAGAGAACTCAATCAGGGCTACTTCATCTCACTCAGCACAGCAGAGCTAGTTGAGCAACTGAATCACAACTCTTCGTGGTTCTCAGAAGAGGAAATTTGAAAACAGGAGCATTTCTTCAACTCTGACAGCTTGGATAGTTTCCAGATTGCTGGATTTGTTGTATTTTCCATGAGCTGAGTCACTTGAAAGAGTCAGACACTGCATGCTGTGGATGAGGCATGGATGTATATTATAAATGCCTTCTCACAAAAGATTTTAGCAGGTGGACCAGGTCTCTCCAGTCATCAACAGTCCTTTCTTCCCTCCCCCATTATTTATCTTTATCCCTGTTATTAAGTGACATCAAATATACCATTATTTTAATAAATAATAAAAACTTTAATATTTTGGAAATCACCCAAGAGACTGTTTATGATATTTGTTGTTAGTTCTGCAAACTGCCTACTGTCAAATTTTAACCCTGTTTTACAAAGACATCTGGGAAAAAAAGCCATTTAATTTTCTTTGCATTTTGAGAGAAGAAAAAATCAAAGCATTTAAGGTCCTTCTGTGATCATGATAATAATGAAGGACAATTTAATTACTGGCCCAGGTCAGAAGCCAAAAACCTTATTTTTTTAATACCTTTGAAATACATCAAACTATGCACAAGTCTTAAAATTTTAATGACTAAATTCCCATACTATAAGCAGTGATGTGCTCTCTCTCAGGTATGACTCCGCTGGTGTTTATTGAGGGAATCAATAAAAAACTCTTTCCACACTCTGAGCACAGATAAGGTTCCACACCTGTGTGAACACGTTGGTGTATTTGGAGATAACTTGGTACAGTAAAACTCTTTCCACACTCTGAGCAGTGATACGGTTTCTCTCCTGTGTGAATGCGCTGGTGTCTTTGGAGACTACTCTGTGTAGTAAAACTCTTTCCACACTCTGAGCAGTGATATGGTTTCTCTCCTGTGTGAATGCGCTGGTGTGTCTTCAGGGTACCACTTTCTCTAAAATCCTGTCCACACTCTGAACAGTGATACGGTTTCTCTCCTGTGTGAATGCGCTGATGTATCTTGAGGGACCAACTTTCTCTAAAACCCTGTCCACACTCAAAGCAGTGATACGGTTTCTCTCCTGTGTGAATGCGCTGGTGTTTTTGGAGACTACTCTGTCCAGTAAAACTCTTTCCACACTCAAAGCAGTGATACGGTTTCTCTCCTGTGTGAATGTGCTGGTGTTTTTGGAGACTACTCTGTCTAGTAAAACTCTTTCCACACTCAAAGCAGTGATACGGTTTCTCTCCTGTGTGAATGTGCTGGTGTGCTTGGAGATTACTCTGTCTAGTAAAATTCTTTCCACACTCTGAGCAGTGATACGGTTTCTCTCCTGTATGAATGCGCTGGTGTGCTTGGAGATTACTCTGTCTAGTAAAACTTTTTCCACACTCAAAGCAGTGATAAGGTTTCTCTCCTGTGTGAATGCGCTGGTGTTTTTGGAGACTACCCTGTACAGCAAAACTCTTCCCACACTCTAAGCACTGATATGGTTTCTCTCCTGTATGAATCCGCTGGTGGTTCTTCAGGGCACCACTTTCTCTAAAATCCTGTCCACACTCTGAACAGTGATATGGTTTCTCTCCTGTGTGAATGCGCTGATGTCTTTGGAGATTACTCTGTTGACTAAAACTCTGTCCACACTCTGAGCAGTGATACAATTTCTCTCCTGTGTGAATGCGCTGGTGTTTCTTGAGGGACCAACTTACTCTAAAATCCTGTCCCAACTCTGAGCAGTGATACGGTTTCTCTCCTGTGTGAATGCGCTGATGTCTCTGGAGATGACTCTGTCCAGTAAAACTCTTTCCACACTCCACATTTGAGCAATGGAAAGTTCTTTTTTTGCCTGTATCATTTTGTGTTGGTCTGCGAGGTGTGTTCTTGTGGAGAGCAGGAGATGTTTTCTGAGTACCAGAGCTCCTGGACACCATGATTCTGGAGGGGAAAAAAGTAGGTGGGGGTTAATACACAGGTTGATTAGGGATCAACGTAGATAACTGGAAAAAAAAAAAACTTTGTCCATAAAACAAAGGGCCCCATTTCACCAATCATTCTTAAGAAGAACTTTTTAAAATCTACTTAGCAGTTTTCATTAAGATTCTAACATTCACAAGTGTTTTCTTATTTGGGATTTGTTCTTAGGTAAGAGCACAAAGGTTCTGTAGTTTAAGAACGCCATGAATCTGACATAGACTTTTTCTTAGGACCTTTCTCACGAAAAATTTAAGGAAACATTTAGAAAGGTACTGGTGAATGAGGTCCATTGCTTAATTGAGGTAACACATCATTAATTGGGGTAATGTTCAACATTACTTGGGGGCCATTTGTGTCAACAACATCCCCACATACCCAAAACTCATTTACCTCCATCGTAGTGGCTTATTAAAACATGCAATAAAACATGTTCTTATTGATCACTGAACATTTAACACTGAGCAATTTATCTTACACACACGAGAAAGCAAAGATGTGCTTTACTATGATCACAGGTGGCCAAAATTCCAATAAGATCACATGGACATGGACAATGAGACATACAGGCTGCAGGCTGTTATTGATAAGCTGTTTCTAAAAGTAAGTCATACAATGAGTCACACCAGTTCCTATGCAGGACATCATTATTGGCTAAATTCACCATAGACGAAGGGCATGCCCAGCAAAACGCCCAAGAAATCTCATTACTGATCTAAAATCCAGCTCTCTTTATCGGACTTCTAGACCATACTCTGATCTAAGAAATCGGAGTATGCTGTTTAAATGATCATTTGAATAATCAGATGACTGTTACAATCCGATTATGATCAGACAATTAAGTGCATGTAAACATACTCAATGATATGTTGTATTGTTTTCAATGTAACACAGATCAAAAAATCTTATCAATCATCAGGAGATAACAGACTCATTGCTGTTATGTTGGCAAAGGGAGGCTGCAACAAAGTGTTAAACGCAGGGACGCCAATAACCGGTACAAAATGTTTTGTTAAAAAGTGTTTTTGATAACATCGGCACCGAGTGAAATTCCCTGAACATCCTGTACTCAGCCAGTAAAGATTCTGATTCTGAAAGAGATGATAAAAGTGGCAATGGTGGCAGATTCAAATGAGCTTACTCAAAGAAAAGGGGCTGAAATTTGGAGTAGGAACCAAAGACAATTAGACTTTAAACCTAGAGGACAGCTGTCTCTGTCTACAGTCAGACTGAATAATGATCTGAATATTACAGCACTGTTTAAACTCTGAGTGATGCCTTGATGTTTCTGATGACTCGTTATTGATGTGAGATTTCTGTTATGTCTGTATACAGTGTATGTGAGACACTACTTCATACTGCACTACCTGCAGTCTGATTATGAATAGAATCAGTTTACTGTTGAGACCTTTGTCAAAAAGGAACTTTTTGTAAGTTTCTATGTTTTTTTTTGAAAGTAAAGAACAAATTTGAGTTTTGACTGAATTTTGACTAGACTTTCCGTAAAACAGCGTCAGACAACCATTTATCTCCATAACTGTGACAAAACTGCACTGTAAAAGGGTAAACCACAGTCGATGTTAACTAAAGCAGCTAGGCAGCTAAGTAGCACATAAAATCTATGAGACAGATTGTAATTTAATAAATAACCAATTAATTTATCTACAGATAGATTGGCTAGGGTAGAGGTTGAGTTGTGAAAGCAGAGATCTCTCCAGGTTTCGGGAGGTAGATTTATCAGTTAATGACTGTTTTCTTCTTTTCGTTTGAAAACCAATGACAGTGACCATCCAAGCAGACTGTATGAAGAGAACTCAGTACTGAAAATGCTTGTTAACAATTGTACAAAAATTTCTGCAAAAATTTAAAAGCCTTAAATGTTGCAAACTAGCTAAACATCTGTCATTTAAGAACTGAGAAACAAAGATTGTCTGCCTCCCTCCTGCTAAGCTACAGTCAGTCTACAACACCCTGTCTGCAGCCTTTTCACACCTTATCTCTGCCTGTTCTCACCTCTAAAGGACCTACAACCCCCCTCCCCACCTCCCTCTTCTATCACCATCACTGAACATCAGGTCAGCCAAAAGACTGGCAATATGACTGGCCCTGATGATGTCTCGCCTGCATACCACACAGTTATGGCCATCTTTGCTGAAACTAAGTAAGTTAAATGAATAAAAGTGAGTGACTCTGTATGCCTCAGAACTGGTGGTCCTCAGAGCTGTGTGATTTCTCCTCCTCTACTTTCTCTAAACCAATGAACTTCTAACAGTGACTCGGTTAAACTGGAGATCAATAATTAGCCCACATACCAGAAGCACCCTGTTTCCACTTGGTCACTTCATGCATACTGAGTATCAGGATTAAATCTAAATAGGATCAAGCTGAACTGGAGCCATTAGCTATAGTCTCACTGAACTGGAGCTGTGGATGTAAGCTATGGTCTTACTGAACTGAAGCTGTGGATGTAAGCTATGGTCTCACTGAACTGGAGCTGTGGATGTAAGCTATGGTCTTACTGAACTGAAGCTGTGGATGTAAGCTATGGTCTCACTAAACTGGAGCTGTGGATGTAAGCTATGGTCTCACTGAACTGCAACTGCGGATGTTTCATATTTGGAGTTGGAAGTTAAACCAGCTTAAATATTTAAATAAGACTAAGTTTAACATTAAACTAGTTTGTATGGTGCAAACTGTTTGATTTAGTAATGCAGAAACCAGAACTTAGTGGACACTGACTTAACGCCCCCAAGAGACGTTAACCAGGACCCCCCACACACACTCTAACTTAAAAGGCAGCCCCCACACACACTGAACCAGGGCCCCAATACAAAAAACATTAACCCCACCTCTAAACTGAACAGCAAACTCATATCAACCAACAACCCCCGCACGCAAACTAAACCAACAGCCCCCCAACACCACCCTAAACACATTGACTTCAATGAAATGATTCAAAAAGTAAAATGAGCATAATATAAAATGAATAGAAATAAATTGAACGTACCAGCGTATTAACTCAAAAATTTAATTATACAAAAAATGTAATTAATCTATAAAAATTTAATTAGCTAATTATAGAATAGCTTACAGAAAATCAATCAGTATTGAAACTGAAGTTTGTTTCTCTCTCTATTTCTGTGAGTTATAAACAGTGTAAACAGAGTGAAAAGAGATAAACAGCTCTTTACCTTCAGCAGATCAGCTCCTGTTTCTCTCCAAAACCGCGAAGCTCTTCTTCTTCTCCACTTTATTTTCTTTGGAGAACCACCGTTACAGAACTTGCGCCCCCAACGACGTTAACACTGTGGATCTGGGGGCGTTATTTTTTTAATCCCACCCGTATTCCGACAAACCCCGCCTCTTACGCTACGATTGGCTAGAAGCAGCTGCCCGTTTATTTATTGCAGTAGTTAGGAATTTGAACAAATATGACGTAAAACAATGGAATAATGATGACGAAACACATTCAATAAATAAATTATCGTATAAACAACTGCAGGAAATTTGGTCAGAATTGATAGAAAATGAATGCAGCAGATTATCATAAATTGTTGGAGCACAGTTTGTATGCATGATGCATGAATGTGGTGCATTTTGACTTTTACACACTGCCAGGTTGAACCTTCAGCAGCAGCAGTGGATTAAAGTGAAGTTTCTGGAGTCGCCACCAAGCAAATATTCAACCAACAATACAGGCAAACTTAGCCTCCATCATATCCTCAGTTATCTCCATCATATCCTCAGTTATCTCCAGGCTCCTAGGACAGAGTTACTAATGCACTCTGTTAACACTGTATACTGTAATCAGTCTCTCTTAACAGAACTTACTGTATGTGTGGCTCTTTGCTGAGCTGAAAAACTAGTCATCCTGTGAAGTCTGATGCTCTTACTTCATTTGACGTGATTGGGTGCCCACTGCTCGCCAGTCTTCTGGACCAGTTTGACCACCATGGAGCTTCCTGCTGTACAACATTGTGGAAAACTCACCTGCACACAGCTGACCCTCCTGATGATACTGCTGCTGCACAGGCTTGAGCAATTTAATGATAGCCATTGTTTCACCTGCTTTTCCCCTTTCTCTGTATTTTAATATTTTACATTTATGTTCAAATATTCTCTGTACATAATGCTCTTTTGTTATTGTCTGCTATCCTGTGTTGACCAGAGGAGGATGGGTTCTGTTAGGGAGTTTTTCCTTGCCAATGTCATCACTGGTTTGCTCATCAAGGCTTGGACCCAGATTTATTCCTGTAAAGCTGATTTGTAACAATGTCTGTTGTAAAAAAAAGTGCTGAAATAAATAAATTTTGACTTGACTATCTATAATCCTGGGGGGATTGTGAAAATCCGAGATGAGCATTACAATCAACAATCTACTCTCTAAAAGAGCTGGAGACACTCAGGTGATCTTTCTAAAAATTAGAGTTTGAGTTATAAACCCTGTTATAGTTCACATATTTCTGATATTCAGGAATGAACACTTGTGCATTGTCTTTTGGTGAAATGTCTCATTTTCAATGCTGAATATACTTTACATATGAATCACATAGATCTGGAAAATTTCTAAATGAGGGGTGAGGTGATATTGCTCTCAGGAAAGATAACGATAAGATGAGTCCCCCTTCCCCAGCTCTGCACAATCTGCAAAAATATTTAACTTTTATTGGCTATTCAGAACAATGTTCTGCAGTATTTTTTAGAAAGTATTTGAAGCAGACACTTATTAACCCTTTTCAACTCACCTGATTCAACAGCAGCACATCTGGATGTAAGGTCTTTCACTCTCATATGTTGCTGCATCAAATTTATAAATACCTATTAATCCAATTTTCCTAACATTAACTTGGAAATCCAACTTTGAAAACAATGTTTCATCAGCTGTAAGTTGGTTTTGTTCTTGCATGTGATTTCTTTTGTCATTAGCTTCATGAATCTTCCTTTCCTCTTTGTTTTTATTAAACTGTATTCTCTGCCCTCACTCAATATATCAGCAGATCTGACATAGTAAAGCAAGGAAAATAGATAGGAAAAGAAGTTTCATTCAACTATTTGAATGTAGTTCTAACTTTTGTACTTTTACCAAAACAATTTGATGTAACAAGGCGTTATGGGAAAGTCGATAAAAGAGGTGAAAGACATAATAAATAACCTCAAGCCCACCTCTACATCTGCAACATAGAGTTAGATCAGTTCAGAAGTTATTTATCAGACAGAAAACAATGTGCCTCGTGATCAAACTCCATCACTGATCTAAAGACCATTATAAAGACTGCTGTCTAACTAGAGCGTCTCATTTATCTGTCTCATAAGGATAGATGACGGTTGGAACGCTGCCTACTTAGACAGCTGCCTAGGTAGACAGCGGCTACTTAGAGAGCTCACTAGGTTTTGGGACACACCCAATGAGAGGATAAGGTCTGCATGCTGAGTTAAGGCTAAACCCACACTGGTCAGCGCTGCCTAGCAACTTCCTTGCCAATGTGACGGTCTCTGCTGAACAAGCTTGACCCTCACACAGAAAAGGCTTATGGACTGCAGTTTCATGTTTTTCTTGGAAACTTGGCTAAACAACGTTTCTAACAGTGTGATGGAACTACAGGGGTGCACCCTATCACTTAGAACATCAGAGATGATATGTCAGCTACAGCTTCGGGTAAGAGCCGCGGTGGTGGTGTTTGTATTTATGTAAACAAAGCATGGTGCATGGACTCTGTTGTTGTTGATACCCACTGCTCAGCTGATCTGGAATTCCTGATTATTAAGTGTAGACCCTTCTATATTCCACGAGTTTACCTGTGTTGTTGCTGCTGCATTGTATGTCCCCCTAGATGCTAATGCTAATGTGGCCATGAAAAATCCTTGTGCTGCTATTAGCAAACTGCAAACTGTCCACCCAGACGGAGCCTTCATTGTTGCTGGGGACTTTAATCACATCAATTTGAGATCTGTACTTTCACAGTTTCTTCAAATTGTCTCCTGCACCACAAGGGGACAAAGAACTTTGGGTCACGTTTACAGCAGTGTGGCTAACACCTACAAAGCCACCCCACCCCACTTGTGACAGTCTGACCACTTCACCTCCTTCCCCAAGTACAGTCCAGTCATTAACCATGTGAAACCCACAACAAGATCTGTGAAGATCTGGATGGAAGGGGCAGTTCCAGCACATAGAATGGATTGTGTTTGCAGCCCAGGCCACCACAGACTCTCATACCAACATTGACATTTACACCAACTCTGTCCTGGAACATATCAACAACTGTGTGAACAGAGTGACAACTCACAAAATAATAAAGACCTTCCCTAACCAGAAGCCCTGGATGAACACAGAGCTTCATATCCCACATGCACAAATCATTAATAATGAATGTTTTCAAAAAAAGGGAAATTCAAAAAGGGAAACATAAAACCAAATACTCCAAAAAAGGTTTATTGAATGGCGTTATGTTTTCAGCACAGCATTTTTTAAAAAAATGAATTCAAACAAGAAAAAATACAATGCCAGTACTGAGGTGTAGACTTATCAACAAAAACCCTGCCATTAAAGAAGCGATAATTAGCTGCTTTGTTTTCAATTGTAATAACCTGACATAAAACAGATTTTATGAAAACAGAATTTTGAACACTGATAGAGACTGATAAACTCTGCTCATGTCATCACAATAATAAAGGTTAACTGGCAATTTGAACACAAAATACTACCATGCTGAGTTTTACAATGTCAAATTAAGAAGTGTGACCATTGAGAAATGACAATTGTATCAGTGAAACACAGTTCAACTAAAATGAATTGGAGTATAAAACAATACAATATAAAATACTACAATATAAAGTAATACCAGCCAATATTGTTAAGTGTTAACATAATTTCCAGCCTCTTAACAATCATTACTGGTATCAGTCACAGTTTTCATATTGGTTGGGCTCTAATCCATGTTCTGGAATTCAAATCACTTAAAATTCTTGCAGTTCATCACTGCTGTAGTTGACAGCTGAACGGTGAACTGAATGGTAACGATCTTTACGACCTTTTTTTCAAGCTCTCATTGAGGAAGCCCATTATTTACAGTTACCATCCAGTACCTGCTTCAGCCAACCCTACATTAAACTGAATCAAGTGTGCTGCTGATGAAATTGAACAAATCCATGCAATGTTTTCCTCTATCCGACATATTAATAACTTTATTTAAAACAGGGCTGTCACTATTGATTATTTTAGTAATTGAATAATCTAGCGATTATTTAGATTTTTTGATGTACACTGAAATTGTAATAGCCATTACAATTACAACACTGAAAATACATGATAAGAATGAGTGCGCTGCCAGAGGAGTACTGGCACTACTGTCCAATTAAGAGTCTGACCAATTCATTGGTTGGCCCAAATCAGCCAATATTTGCAGCCCACAGTTTTATTGGGGTTATGACCTCTCAAAGGGTGGGTGAAACCTTAGAAGAAGAATGTTCACTCTATAGCAGACATGGAGGAAGTTGGATCTAAAGAAGTGGTGAAAGAGGTTGGTTTCAGAGGAAAACAGAGGCCACTCCAGATAAAGTGGCTAAAAAAAGGGCGTGTGGGAGGCTGGCTCACCATGAGGGCCTGACGGAGAGGTGAAAGAGGCTGACCCTGGCAGAGAGATGTAGGAGACTGACCCTTGCGGACAGGTGTAGGAGGCTTGCCCTGGCGGAGAGGTGTAGGAGGCTGACCCTGGTGCGGAGAGGTGTAGGAGGCTGGCCCTGGTGGGGAGAGGTGTAGGAGGCTGGCCCTGGCAGAGAGGTGTAGGAGGCTGGCCCTGGCAGAGAGGTGTAGGAAGCTGGCCCTGGCAGAGAGGTGTAGGAGGCTGGCCCTGGCGGGGAGAGGTGTAGGAAGCTGACCCTGGTGGGGAGAGGTGTAGGAGGCTGGCCCTGGCAGAGAGGTGTAGGAGGCTGGCCCTGGCAGAGAGGTGTAGGAAGCTGACCCTGGCAGAGAGGTGAAGGAAGCTGGCCCTGGCAGAGAGGTGTAGGAAGCTGGCCCTGGCAGAGAGGTGTAGGAGGCTGGCCCTGGCGGGGAGAGGTGTAGGAGACAGGCCCTGGCGGAGGAAGCTGGCCCTGGCAGAGAGGTGTAGGAGGCTGGCCCTGGCGGGGAGAGGTGTAGGAGACAGGCCCTGGCGGAGAAAGCTGGCCCTGGCAGAGAGGTGTAGGAGACAGGCCCTGGCGGAGGGGTGTAGGAGGCTGGCCCTGGCGGGGAGAAGTGTAGGAGACAGGCCCTGGCGGAGAGGTGTAGGAGGCTGGCCCTGGCGGAGAGGTGTCGGAGGCTGGCCCTGGCGGGGAAAGGTGTAGGAGACAGGCCCTGGTAGAAAGGTGTAGGAGACAGGCCCTGGCAGAGAGGTGTAGGAAGCTGGCCCTGGCAGAGAGGTGTAGGAGGCTGGCCCAGGCAGGGAGAGGGTGAAACCTTAGAAGAAGAATGTTCACTCTATAGCAGACATGGAGGAAGTTGGATCTAAAGAAGTGGTGAAAGAGGCCCTGGCGGGGAGAGGTGTAGGAGGCTGGCCCTGGCGGGGAGAGGTGTAGGAGACAGGCCCTGGCGGAGAGATGTAGGAGACAGGCCCTGGCAGAGAGGTGTAGGAGGCTGGCCCTGGCGGGGAGAGGTGTAGGAGGCTGGCCCTGGTGGGGAGAGGTGTAGGAGACAGGCCCTGGCGGAGAGGTGTAGGAAGCTGGCCCTGGTGGGGAGAGGTGTAGGAAGCTGGCCCTGGCGGGGAGATGTGTAGGAGACAGGCCCTGGCGGGGAGAGGTGTAGGAGACAGGCCCTGGCGGAAAGGTGTAGGAGGCTGGCCCTGGTGGGGAGAGGCGTAGGAGACAGGCCCTGGCGGAGAGGTGTAGGAAGCTGGCCCTGGCAGAGAGATGTAGGAGGCTGGCCCTGGCGGGGAGAAGTGTAGGAGACAGGCCCTGGCATGTCAACATGACTGAGCTGCGATAGTTAAACGCGCTCGGTGCTGCAGGCAGCTGCATGTATGTTTAAAAAAATCACTGTGTTACTGTGTATGTTTTAGGACCACTTTAGACCACCACGGCCATGTCTCAGCTTTCACACAATCAGGCTACACACACCACATCGGACGGTAAAGTTTGTGTGACATTCGTAGTTACGTTCTGTCTTATTAGATTAATTACACTTGCGTGGCCAAATTAAAGATGACAAACACAACAAATCCAGTTTGTACTGAACTGCGCTGTTCTTTTCTTGGTCTTTTTCTATTCCTTTATTTTTGCCAATAGGTTCAGCTCACGCTATCACTGTGCTCGCCCGCGTCTGCTTCAGAGACAGAGACCGTCTCAAAATTACAAGACGAAACTAGTGAAGCTATTATTATTATTACTAGTAGTAGTAGCTTTAGCATCTCTGTAAATAGCTCTGCTGATGCTTCTGAACATATCAGCAGATGTACATACAGAGACAATAATAATAATGCTAGTAATGATAGCAGAAACACTTTCTTTTCGTAATTTTGAGAATTTTCAGACCGAAGCGCCCGTGGGAGCAGCAGTGTGAGAGTTGAAGCTTCATCAAATAAAAGATTAGGCAAAGGGAAACACGTTTTGACTGTTTCTGAGGGTTATTTTCCACACTTTTAACCAAATAAGAGGATTGTGTTACTGGTATATGTTATTTCAGCAGATTCAAGAAAAAAATAATTAAAAGTAACATTACCATTTTTTTTGTGGTTGTGTTACTGTAGATTTTTCAAATGTTTTTTATGTAAAAAATAGTAAAATCTGACTACAAAAAAAGCAAATAAAAAATAACATGGTTAAACTAACGTTAGTGCTTGCACTGGCTAATACAGCTTAGCTAGCTAACGTTAGCTGGCTAGTTCCACACACCACAAAATAGGTTAACGGTTCTAGCTAATGGATGTTTCTTACATTAATCACTCAAATTTACTTCTCTGTTTTCTTTACTTGTTTTCTTTCCTAAAATAGACAGAAATATTAAAGCTGCTCTTAGAACATTTTCACATTTTCCAATGAATGCTAACAGTTGCCTCTCATAGCACAACCCAGCTAAGCTAGCTAGCTAGCTAGCTAGTTACACAGCCGGGTGAGGGAGATAATGTAAGATTAAGAGTATGTCGTTATTAAACATAATTAAAGAGAAATCTCGAATGTTAATTTAGGTTGGAATTAGACAATTTGACTCACTACCTCAGCTAACATAACTAGTTAGCTAGCATTGATGTCCTCCCCTCTAGCAACTCCACAATTTAGCTTATTTGCTTGTCAAACTCAATAACATATTAAAAGTTAAACAATAAAATCCAAGATTCCTGATCGTAATTCTAATAAATATGCAAAAATTTAAAATACAAAACACACCTTACCTCAAAAGCAGCAGCAAGTTTTACAGTCAAAGTCAACTGACAACTGCAGAGGACTGAGCGGAAAAAAGGGGAGGGGCAAATTTTAAATGAGGCGCGTCAGTTTTAAACATCCGGCCCAAATGCGCTCTGAGTCCACTGACCGGCAATGTGTCTAGTGCTGTTAACAGTTACTTGGCCCAAATGTGGCACAAGTCCGCAATGCAGATGCGACTGAACATGCTTGCTGTCTGGGTTCCTTCAGGTGTGGAGATTAGGAGGCTTACAGCTCAGCCAGAGCCAATCTCAGAAGAGGCATCTCAAAGGCTAAACACTGTTACAAACATCTAACCCCCATATGTGCCCCCTACCAACTATGCCTCACTC
Source organism: Colossoma macropomum (assembly GCF_904425465.1). Lineage (NCBI taxonomy): Eukaryota > Metazoa > Chordata > Actinopteri > Characiformes > Serrasalmidae > Colossoma > Colossoma macropomum. The sequence goes on along the minus strand of NW_023495286.1, from coordinate 31,955 downwards.
CCCAATGAGCTTAACCACTTCTATGCTTGCTTCGACAGGAGAAACAAGGTGGTCTTCTCCAAAAAAGATTTACCACCTGATGAGCATCCACTCACAATATACACCACTGATGTCTGTTACATTCTGAGCAAGGTGAATGCACGAAAGGCAGCTGGGCCTGATGGAGTACCTGGCTGTGTGCTAAAAGCCTGTGCTAAGCAGTTGGCTGGGGTTTTCACAGACATTTTGTTGCTGACTCCGGCAGTTGTTCCAACTAGCTTCTAGACCACCACCACTGTGCCAGTGCCAAAGCATTCGACTGCTTCAGCTTTGAGTGACTTCCGCCATGTTGCACTCACCTACTAGTTCTTTCACATTTGAAGTCCTGTCTGCCTGTTACACTGGACCCACACCTGTTTACCTATCACTGCAACAGGTCAGCAGAGGACGCCATTTCCACGGCGCTCCACACTCTATTGACCCACCTTGACTCTAGTTCAGCATTTAACACAGTGATCCCCTCCAAGCTGATCTTAAAGTTTAGCCAGCATGGTATTAGCATGTCTCTGTGCAGTTGGATTCTGTACTTCCTGACTGACAGACCTCAAACTGTTAAGTTAGACAAACTCTTCCTCCCCCATCACTCTGAACACTGGCATGCCACAAGGCTGTGTGCTCAGTCCTCTTCTGTACTCCCTGTTAACCCATGACTGTATTCCTGTTTATGGCTCTGGCTTTGCAGATGACACCATGGTGACAGGCCTGATCAGAGCTGACGATGAGATGGACTACAGGGACGAGGTGCAGCACCTGATGGCATGGTGTTAGGACAACTTGGTGCTCAAAACCCAGAAAACCAATGAGATCATAGTGGACCTCAGGGGGGGTAGGAGCTAGACACACTCCCCCCATCTAAATCTGCAGAGCTGAGATAGAGCGCGTGTCTGATTTCAAGTTCCTTGGTATTCACATCTGATGATCTTACCTGGTCCCTAAACTCCGCCATTATGGTCAAGAAGGCGCAACAGTGTCTTTACTTCCTATGGAGCCTTAAGAAAGCTCACCTGTTTCCCAGGATACTGGTGAACTTTTACCACTGTATCATTGAGAGCATACTCACAAACTGCATCTCAGTGTGGTACGGCAACTACTCTGCATCTGACCGCAAAGTGCTCCAGCAAGTGGTGAAAACTGCCCAATGCATCACAGGTTCCCAGTTACCCTCCGTTGAGAACATTTTACATTTCCTTTTCATCCCCCTCTCATATGGCAGGCATTACAGAAGCCTCCGCTCCTGCAGAGGTTCTTCCCTGAGGCTGTGACCCTGTTTTATGCACTCAGGGTCAGGTGTATTGCACTCACTGCACTGTATTGTACTTTATGTCCTAGTATTATTTTGCTATGCATATTTGCACAGTCTATTACTGCACTATTCATATTAGCACCAACAATTACTGGACAAGGTTACTCTGCATACTTATCTTTACATATGCTGCTCTCACAGGACATACTACCCCATTGTACGCTCTCCACTCACTCTGTATATATATTTATTTTGTATATATATTTATTTTGTATATATATATATATATATATATATATATATATTACCACTATATACTCTCCTTTTGCACTTTATATGTGAATAATACTGTATTTTGCACTTCAGGCTAGACACTAACAGCATTTCATTGGCTCTGTACCTGTACTCTGCACAATGACAATAAAGTTGAATCTAATCTAATCAATCTTCCCTCATACTACCATCACATGTTGAAGGCATGGTCTCATACTTTGTTTCACAAGCAACTGTTTATATGTACCACCTGGGGTTTCAAACAGGTAAGAGTGGCACACCTATATATTCGCACCACAGAAGTGTACTCTGTCCAGTTCCCTAGGTCAGAGGGCAGGCACTACCACATGTACTTTTGATTACCGGCCAGGGAAGTGTAGAGTAGTTAGCTTTTGTTTTCTTTTGTAGTTTAGCCAGGTACTTTTTTGCCATCCTCAGTTTGATTCTGCCAGTGTGGTACTAGGTATCGTAGGACAGTGTTTTTATTGTGATCAACTGGACAAGGTTTCCAAGTTATGACTGATGGTTGAAATTCTGGAAGAGGCAAAGGTACCTGCATCCGGTTTGCAGAACGAGTAAAGAAGACCATAGTTAATTCCATGGGCATTCGTATTGATTCTAGAAGTTTGTGTATCTAGATAATGGGAATATAGGCCTCTGAGACATAGTGAGCAGTGGGAGAGCGTAAGGTCCAGTAATTGTATTTTATTTGACACAACATGCCAATTACACAACATAACTTGGAAAGCACAACTCCAAATGGTCATGCATATTTAAGCTTTTTATTTCATTTGCTGAATACATGATCCACACAAGGCCACTTGAACCAAAGCGACAATCCAGGTAAAAATGATAAAAAAATAAAAATAAAAAAAACAGGAGCTACATAATCTAGAACTAAACATCATAACCATTTTGTTGATTCATATCTAAGTGGCATAAGACCAGGGTCACCGAAAATGAAATGCATCAATACATAATCAGACTTTTCACTAGCGGACCTTCACAACCTCTTCCACTGAAGCCTGACCAAACATTCTACCTCAAACTACTCGTCTGCCTTTATCCAGTGATTGTTATGCAGTGAGAACAGTATAATTCAACTCTCCACTGTGCAGTTTAGATGGAGGTTTCAGTCTGGGCCCTTTTCATCTCACTCAGAACAGCAGAGCTTGGTCATGGAACTGAATCTTCTCTTCATGTCCTTCATGGTTGAAACTTGAAAATGACAGCTTCTCTTCAACATTGACTTGGATTGAAAAACTTTCTCTCGGGTGTGAATACGCTGGTGTTTCTTGAGGGAACCACTTTCTCTAAAACTCTTTCCACACTCTGAGCAGTGATACGGTTTCTCTCCTGTGTGAATGCGCTGGTGTGTTTGGAGATTACTCTGTTGACTAAAACTCTGTCCACACTCTGAGCAGTGATACGGTTTCTCTCCTGTGTGAATGCGCTGGTGACTTTTGAGATGACTTTGTACAGTAAAACTCTTTCCACACTTGGAGCAGTAATATGGTTTCTCTCCTGTGTGAATGTGCTGGTGTATCTGTAGATTATTCTTTCTAGTAAAACTCTTCCCACACTCTGAGCAGTGATGCGGTTTCTCTCCTGTGTGATTGCGCTGGTGTATCTGGAGATGACTCTGTACAGTAAAACTCTTTCCACATTCTGAGCAGTGATACGGTTTCTCTCCTGTGTGAATGCGCTGGTGTACTTGGAGATGACTCTGTTTAGTAAAACTCTTTCCACACTCTGAGCAGTGGTGAGTTTTTTTTTTGCCTGTGATCTTTTCTGTTGGTCTGCGAGGTGTGGTCATATGGACATCAGAAGATGTTTTCTGAGTACTGGAGCTTCTGGACACCATCTTATCATATTCAGTCTTTCCTTCATTCAGCAGTTTCATGATGTATTTGTGGATTTTATTTAAAAATTTGCAGGAAAGTGGTCCCTAGGAGCAGGAGACTTGCAAAAGGAGATCATTCTAGAGGAGAACAAATGAGGAATAACAGTGGTTGATCAGGGATTAAAGTACTTAACAGATTTTTTTTTTAAACAGTCAAAACAGTCTTTTACTGAGGTGATGTGCTTTACTATGATCACAGATGGCAAAATTCCAATAAGAGCACACAAACGTAGACCTTGCAAGAAAACACACACAGACTGTTCTTGATATGGTGCTTCTTAAAGTCATACAATGAGTCATTCCACCAGGACATCATTATTGTCCAAGTTCATCAAAGACTAAGAGCATTATTTTCTGTGTGGTAACTTTATCAGCATGAAATATGTAAGAAACTTTTCCAGAACCATGGTGAACTTCTTGGTTTCTACAAAATGGCTTTCTATTGCAAATCACAGCCAGAGATGAGGTGTGAAGAGGCTGCAGACAGAGTGTTGTAGACTCACTGTAGTTCAGCAGGAGGGAGGCAGAAGATCTTCATTCTCGTAACAGATATTCAGCTAGTTTGCAACATCTTCACAGCTGGATCTTTCAGCAATACAGTGATCTAATATATCTCCCTAAATCTACACAAAAAGGAGTCACAGTGTGACATACATACACACTATGTATAGTGTAACAAAAATATAAATGCAACACTTTTGGTTTTGCTCCTATTTTGCAGCAGTCTGATAAAAAAATCACTATTTTTTCCAAGAAATGTGCTGTGCTGCTACAAACAGTGATCTCTCCAGATATTAATGTAGTTTTGCTTCATGACCCACACTGATGTTGCTAGATTTCAGTGATTTTTTTCATTAAAGTATTAGATTTGTTTACTGTAATACAACAATACTTAAGCACATTTTTGTCACAATGTTTTGTGAGACTTGCATCACAAACTATCTACATCTACAACAAAGACCCTGGTTCTCCACTGACTTGGGGAAAGTATGCACTGCCAAAAAAAGAACCTAATAGAGTGCTGACAGCAAAACATACAGCCTAAACTGCAGCCAAAAGCCTCAGATGTTACAAACCAACTGAATATCTCTTACTTATGAGATGAAAAACAAAGATCTTCTGCTTCCCTCCTGCTGAACTACAGCACCCTGTCTGCAGCCTCTTCACACCTCATTTCTGCCAGTTCTCATTTCTAATTTATCTACGACCACCCCTACCCTCCACCTTCTCCCATTACCATCACTAAACATTAGGTCAGCCTTGACCCTCTATGTCTCAGCACTGGTGCTCCTCAAGGCTATGTGATCTCTCCTCTTTTATTATAAACCATGTCCATTAATCAGTTGAGCAGATAACGCAACTTCACTTGTTATGTCAAATCTGACAATTATGAACACCCAAATAAACTTGGAGATGACCGCTTACTTCAGAAAGAAGCCCAATCCACTGGAAATACAGACCAGTTTAACAAATTCCTTGGCACAGTCATTCAAGTAGGACCTCAAATGGGACAGATACACCATGATCACATCTTGGGACAGCTTAAAGTAAAATTGGGATGCCTCAAACACTGCTGGTTGTGTTTTAGACAGCCATTATTAAAAATAAAACAAGCGCGCCAAGCGTAAGCTACAGGGAACTGTGTGATGTGAAGAGAAAGCCATTGATACTGCTTCTCCACATTCAAAAAACAGTATACATCTAGGATGTGGAAAAGGGTGTGGCAAATCATAGTATCACATTGGTCACCCTCGCTGTGCCTGTATAGAGGAATTTAACTTGCTCTATAGACCATGACGTTTAAGAGGAAAACATTAAAGGAAACTGGATCTTTAGATGTAAGCTATGGTCCCACTGAACTGAAACTGTAGATGTAAGCTATGGTCTCACTGAACTGGAGTTGTAGATGTAAGCTATGGTTTCACTGAACTGGAACTGTAGATGTAAGCTATGGTCTGACTGAACTGGAGCTGTGGATGTAAGCTATGGTCCCACTGAACTGGAGCTGTGGATGTAAGCTATGGTCCCCCTGAACTAGAACTGTAGATGTAAGCTATGGTCTGACTGAACTGGAGCTGTGGATGTAAGCTATGGTCTCACTGAACTGAAGCTGTGGGTGTAAGCTGGGGTTGCACTGAACTGGAGCTGTAGATGTAAGCTATGGTCTGACTGAACTGGAGCTGTGGATGTAAGCTTTGGTCTCACTGAACCGGAAATGTGGATGTAAGCTATGGTCTCACTGAACTGGAACTGGGATGTAAGCTATGGTCTCAGTGAACTGGAACTGTGGATGTAAGCTATGGTCTCACTGAACTGAAGCTGTGGGTGTAAGCTCGGGTCTCACTGAACCGGATGTTTCATATTTAGATTTGGAAGTTAAACTAGAATCACATTATTAATTGAAGATGTAACCTAGTTTAACAAAAATAGTTTGTGATGTGCAACCTGTACTGATTTAGTATTTAGTAATCTAAAAACCTGAACTTAGTAAACACTGACTAAACTCCCCCAAGAAAATTTAAGCAAAACTGCCCCCACCATCACCAGCCACACTTCAAAGGCAGCCACCACCCACACTTTAACAGGCCCCCCCATGCAAAATTAATGACCAAAACTGAAGAGCAAACTGTTGCCACCCCACCCAAACTAAACCAGCAGCCCCCCCGACCAAACTAAACCAACAGCCCCCCACCCAAACTAAGCCAGCAGCCCCCACCCAAACTAAACCAGCATCACCCACCCAAACAACACAGACAACCCCCACTCCCCCAAACCTATAAACATTCACTTCAACTATTCATTAGAGTAACTTTCAGAAAATCTATCAGTGCAGAAACTGAAGTCTCTCTCTATTTCTGTAAGAGTGAGTTATAAACAGTGTCAACAGAGTGAAAAAGAGATAAATAGCTCTTTACTTTCAGCAGATCAGCTCCTGTTTCTCTCTATTTCTGTAAGAGTGAGTTATAAACAGTGTAAACAGAGTGAAAAAGAGATAAACAGCTCTTTGCCTTCAGCAGATCAGCTCCTGTTTCTCTATTTCTGTAAGAGTGAGTTATAAACAGTGTAAACAGAGTGAAAAAGAGATATACAGCTCTTTACCTTCAGCAGATCAGCTCCTGTTTCTCTCTATTTCTGTAAGAGTGAGTTATAAACAGTGTAAACAGAGTGAAAAAGAGATAAACAGCTCTTTACCTTCAGCAGATCAGCTCCTGTTTCTCTCCAAAACCGCGAAGCTCTTCTTTTTCTCCACTTTATTTTCTTCAGAGAACCACCGTTTTGGAACTTGCGACCCCAACGACGTTGTTTTTCTAATCCCACCCGTATTCCGACAAACCCCGCCTCTTGCGCTACGATTGGCTAGAAGCAGCTGCCCGTTTATTTATTGCAGTCGTTAGGAATTTGAACAAACATGACGTAAAATAATGGAATGATAATGAAGGAACATATTCAATAAATAGATTATCGTATAAACAACTGCAGGAAATTTGGTCAGAATTAATGAAAAAAGGAATGCAGCAGATTATCAGACATTGTGGAGGACAATTTGTATGCTTGATGCATGCGTGTGGTGCATTTGGACTTTTACACACAGCCACATTGAACCTTCAGCAGCAGCAGCGGATTAAAGTGAAGGTTCTAGAGTCGCCCTCACAGTCTCAGACCTCAACATGCTTTACTTTTGCAAACACTGACGATTCACCGTTTATATTTAAAAACTGATAGATAGATAGATAGATAGATAGATAGATAGATAGATCTTACAGTTAGGTAAGATCCGAACCAGGATAGAACTATTCCTGTGACCCCTACAAGGTTTTCTAGTCTATCTGAATGGTCTACTGTATCAAATGCTGCAGGAAGATCAAGGAGGACTAGCAAAGATACATTTCCTTGGTCAGAGAATAAGAGATCATTTACAATTTTCACTAGTGCTGTCTCTGTACTATTAAGTTGCCTAAAAGCAGATGGAAAATTTTCATGTATATAATTTCTATGCAAAAAGAAACTTTTCCAAGATATTTGATCTTTGACATAAAGGGATGCTAGGCTAAATAAAACCACTATTAACATTTTGACATAACTGTGTATAAATGCAGATGCTGTGTCACAGGCTCTCTGTGGGGTGATTAAGAGATACTACAGACGGTTAAATCAGGACTTTAATTTGTAAAGTGGAGATTTTGAAGAAGGTGAATGCAGAAAAATGCTGCTAACTTCTTAAAGTAGGCAAAAATACACACAAGAGCAAGCATTACAGTTATATTTATAAAGGCAGCTACACAGTAACTAATCTTTTTGGGGTAATATATTGTAATATATTGTCATATATATTTGTAATATATTTATCCTGAATAAACATCTGATTTAAATCCTATTTAGACTGCTAAACATTCTTCTTTCCATAGAAGTGTACTTCTTCAAATCAACAACTAATGATAATATAATTGCTTCTAAACAGGTGTGATACAGTCATTCATATAAAATTAAGCCTATACTATATATATATATATATATCCATCCCTAATGTCAAATCTTATTAGGCCCCAGAATATATGTATAATAAAATATTAAACATAGTACACCATTTATGCAGCAGTGTACTGGACAGCAATGAGGCAAAAAGTTTTGTATTGTTTTAACCCAACGTGTCTATGATGTCACACGGCCTGTCCAAGACACTTGATCAAGCTACACTAAGCCTCAATTTTAGCCTAGTATGGAGCAGGTATGTCCAAGAGTATTTGTTTTCATAGTAACTGAGGCTTAAGGTTAGCTTCTTTGGTGGAAATGAAATTGACAAGAGTAGCCAAGCTTATTGAGTTAGCTCACTTTGTGGAATATCCCCTTGTCTTACCCTGGCTTTGTCTTACTTTTATTCTGCTTGCGTCTTCCCTTTTTTCCATTCCCTTGTGTGTCTTGAAATGTGCTTTTGTTATTGTTTTGGTCTGGTTTTCTTCTTTTCCTGTCTTATAGTTATCTATAATACCTGTGTAATACCTACCAAGCAAATATTCAACCAACAATACAGTCAAACTTAGCCTCCATCACATCCTCAGTTATCTCCAGGCTCCTAGGACTAATGCACTCTGTTAACACTGTATACTATAGTCAGTCTCTCTTACCAGAACTAACTGTATGTGTGGTTCTTTGCTGAGCTGAAAAACTACTCATCCTGTGAGGTCTGATGCTCTTACTTCATTTGCCTTGATTGGGTGCCCACTGCTTGCCTGTCTTCTGGACCAATTTGACCACCATGGAGCTTCCTGCTGTCAGTGGTGGACAGTAACTAATTAAATGTAATTATTGTACTTAAGTATTTTTTTTGTGTATCTGTACTTTACTGAAGTATTTCCATTTTGGGTGACTTTTTACTTTCACTCCACTACATTTCCAAGTCAAATATCTTACTTTTTACTCCACTACATTTTGCAAAATCTGTTGTTCCTTTTGGTTTATGTGTGTATAAAAACTTAACGTCAAAACAAAAGAAGCGCAAAGCACTAACACCAATCAGGGCACAGCGCATACTTTGTTTTGAGCTTGTTTTGACCTCTTGGACATACCGACCCAGTGCAAGCGTACAGTTCAACGTTAGTGCAGCAGCATAAAATTGTGTAAACAGACCACAATATAGAAATATGTACACATATGCAGTTGTGACGTGTTTTTTTCTGAATTTATGCAAACACTTTCATTTTATAGTAAATTTGTTTTTGCTAGTTTATGTTTATGAACAGACCTACAGATGCAGTTTAGTAAAGAAAAACTCATTTGTGAACCTGTGATTAAATCAAGTTTTTATTAAACTTAAACTTGTAACTAAGTTGCAAATGAACCTTAAACTGAAACTTAGCTTGTTTGTAAAACGTTATTTCAGAGCCACTTGGTTCTACCTAATGGAAACTGTTTGCCTTCAGTGTTTTGAGCTTATGATAATTTTAATAGACTTCAGCGTCAGACTAATTAATGACATTCTATTAAAAGACTGGTTTACCAAGAGTGACACTGGAGTATTTTCACCTAAAATGGGTTAAAGAAAGCGAGCGTCTTGTTACAAAAATGATAACAGGACATTAGAGCCATGATTAATCTTTTAGTACTTTTACTTTTGATATTTAAGTACATTTAAAGGCAAATACTTTTGTACTTTTACTCAAGTGGTGGTCTAACAGGAGGAACTAGTTTTACTAAAGTAATATTTTACCTTGTGTATCTCTACTTTAACTCAAGCACATGAATTGTGTACTTCGTCCACCACTGCCTGCTGTACAACATTGTGCAAAACTCACCTGCACACAGCTGACCCCCTTGATGATACTGCTGCTGCACAGGCTTGAGCAATTTAATGATAGCCATTGTTTCACCTGCTTTTCCCCTTTCTCTGTATTTTAATATTTTACATTTATGTTCAAATATTCTCTGTACATAATGCTCTTTTGTTATTGTCTGCTATCCTGTGTTGACCAGAGGAGGATGGGTTCTCTTAGGGAGTTTTTCCTTGCCAATTTCACCAGGGGTTTGCTCATCAGGGCTTGGACCCAGATTTCTCCCTGTAAAGCTGTTTTGTAACAATGTCTGTTGTAAAAAAAAAGTGCTAAAAATAAATACATTTTGACTTGACTATCTGTAATCCTGGGGGGAAAAGCTTGTGAAAATCTGAGATCAGCATTACAATCAACAATCTACTCTCTAAAAGAGCTGGACATCGTTAACAATAACCTGCAGGATTCAGGAGTGAAGCTGCTCTGTGTTGGACTGAAGAGTGCACTATGTAAACTGGAGACACTCAGGTGCTCTTTCTATAAATTAGAGTTTTTAGTTATAAACACTGTTATAGTTCATATATTTCTGATGTTCACGAATGAACACTTGTGCATTCTACATTGTTTTTTGGCGAAATTTCTCATTTTTAATGCTGAATATACTTTACATAAGAATCGCATAGATCTGGCGATTTTCTATATGAGGGGTGAGGGGGGTCTTGCTCTCAGGAGTCCCACTTCCCCAGCTCTGCAAATCCACAAAAATATTTAACTTTTATGGACTATTCAGAACAATGTTCTGCAGTATTTTTCAGAAAATATTTGAAGCAGACACTTATTAACCCTTTTCAACTCACCTGATTCATCAGCAGCACATCTGGATGTAAGGTCTTTCACTCTCATATGTTGCTGCATCAAATGTATAAATACCTATTAATCCAATTTTCCTAACATTAACTTGGAAATCCAACTTTGAAAACAATGTTTCATCAGCTGTAAGTTGGTTTTGTTCTTGCATATGTGATTTCTTTCATCATTATGAATCTTCTTTTCCTCTTTTTTTTATTAATCTGTATTCTCTGCCCTCACTCAATATATCCCTGTTATTAAATGACATCAAGTAGACCATTATTTTAATAAACAACAAAAACTGTATCATTTTGGAAATCACTCAAGAAACTGTTTATGGTATTTGTTGTTGGTTCTGCAAACTGTCTATTGTTTTAATTTTAATGCTGTTTTACACAGAAATGTGAAAAATGTCCTTTTAATTTTCGTTGCATTTTGAGAGTAAAAAAAATAAAAGCATTTAAATCGATCAGGGTCCTTTTGTAATAATAATAATAATAATAATAATAATAATAATAATGAAGGACAATTTAATAACTGGCCGAGGTCAGAAGCCCAAAACCATATTTTTTTAATTCCTTACAATACATCAAACTATGCACAAGTCTTAAAATTTGAATGATTAAACTCTTTCCATACTATAAGCAGTGATGTGCTTTCTCTCAGGTATGACTCCGCTGGTGTTTATTGAGGGAATCACTGTGTCTAAAACTCTTTCCACAGGCTGAACACTGATACGGTTTCTCTCCTGTGTGAATGAGCTGGTGTTTTTGGAGATTACTCTGTCCAGTAAAACTCTTTCCACACTCAAAGCAGTGATACAGTTTCTCTCCTGTGTGAATGTGCTGGTGTTGTTGGAGATTACTCTATGTAGTAAAACTCTTCCCAAACTCTAAGCACTGATACGGTTTCTCTCCTGTGCGAATGCGCTGATGTTTCTTGAGGGACCCACTTTCTCTAAAATCCTGTCCACACTCTGAGCAGTGATACGGTTTATCTCCTGTGTGAATGCTCTGATGTCTTTGGAGATTACTCTGTTGACTAAAACTCTTTCCACACACCGAGCAGTGATACGGTCTCTCTCCTGTGTGAATGCGCTGGTGTTTCTTGAGGGACCCACTTTCTCTAAAATCCTGTCCACAGTCTGAGCTGTGATACGGTCTCTCTCCTGTGTGAATGCGCTGGTGTTTCTTGAGGGACCCACTTTCTCTAAAATCCTGTCCACAGTCTGAGCAGTGATACGGTTTCTCTCCTGTGTGAATGCGCTGGTGTCTGTGGAGATGACTCTGTGTAGTAAAACTCTTTCCACACTCAAAGCAGTGATACGGTTTTTCTCCTGTATGAATGCGCTGGTGTTGTTGGAGATTACCCTGTGTAGTAAAACTCTTTCCACACTCTGAGCAGTGATGCGGTTTCTCTCCTGTGTGAATGCGCTGGTGTGTTTTGAGACTACTCTGTGTAGTAAAACTCTTTCCACACTCAAAGCAGTGATACGGTTTCTCTCCTGTATGAATGCGCTGGTGTTGTTGGAGATGACTCTGTGTAGTAAAACTCTTTCCACACTCAAAGCAGTGATACGGTTTTTCTCCTGTATGAATGCGCTGGTGTTGTTGGAGATGACTCTGTGTAGTAAAACTCTTTCCACACTCCGAGCAGTGATATGGTTTCTCTCCTGTGTGAATGCGCTGGTGCATCTGGAGATTACTCTGTGTAGTAAAACTCTTCCCACACTCTGAGCAGTGATACAGCTTCTCTCCTGTGTGAATACGCTGGTGTGTTTGGAGAGTACTCTGTTGACTAAAACTCTGTCCACACTCTGAGCAGTGATACAGTCTCTCTCCTGTGTGAATGCGCTGGTGTTTCTTGAGGGACCCACTTTCTCTAAAATCCTGTCCACAGTCTGAGCAGTGATACGGTTTCTCTCCTGTGTGAATGCGCTGGTGTTTTTGGAGATGACTCTGTGTAGTAAAACTCTTTCCACAATCAAAGCAGTGATACGGTTTCTCTCCTGTGTGAATGCGCTGGTGTTGTTGGAGATTACCCTGTGTAGTAAAACTCTTTCCACACTCTGAGCAGTGATACGGTCTCTCTCCTGTGTGAATGTGCTGGTGTATCTGGAGATTACTCTGCTGATTAAAACTCTTTCCACACTCTGAGCAGTGATATGGTTTCTCTCCTGTGTGAATGTGCTGGTGTATCTGGAGATGACTCTGCTGATTAAAACTCCTTCCACACTCTGAGCAGTGATACGGTTTCTCTCCTGTGTGAATGCGCTGGTGTTGTTGGAGATTACCCTGTGTAGTAAAACTCTTTCCACACTCTGAGCAGTGATACAGTTTCTCTCCTGTGTGAATACGCTGATGTGTTTGGAGAGTACTCTTTTGACTAAAATTCTTTCCACACTCTGAGCAGTGATACGGTCTCTCTCCTGTGTGAATGCGCTGGTGTATCTGGAGATTACTCTGTTTAGTAAAACTCCTTCCACACTCTAAACAGTGGTGAGTTTTTTTTTTGCCTGTGATCTTTTCTGTTGGTCTGCGAGGTGTGGTCATATGGACATCAGATGATGTTTTCTGAGTATTGGAGCTTCTGGACACCATCTTATCATTTTCAGTCTTTCTTTCTTTCAGCCGTTTCATGATGTATTTGTGGATTTTATTTAAAAATTTGCAGAAAAGTGGTCACTAGTAGCAGGAGACTTGCAAAAGGAGATCACTCTAGAGGAGAACACAAATGGAGGAAAAACACAGAGGTTGATCAGGGATTAAAGTACTTAACAGATTTTTTTTTTTTTAATTGTCTACAAAACAGTCTTTTACTGAGGTGACAGATTGCTATAGTAGATGTATAGTAGATGTAACCTAATTAGAGAATTTTTATGCAGTTATTTGTTCAATATGCTTTGGGGGCCACCTGTTGCTTAACAGCATTCCCACTAGGAGTGCAGGATTCTTAGACGCATCGCAATGCAGACCTGGACAATTCTGAATCGATTCACAAATGTCAAAAATTAATTCTCTAAATATTTAATTTATAACTTAATGTTGACGGATCGGGGCAGAACTTGGAAGTGGGTAAGTGCAGCGCCCAGACACTCTGTTGTGGCACATAACAAAAACACAAGCGGATGAGTCAGAAATCCGACCGGCTCCCTCTGTATTAAAAGCCACGTTAGATCAGGAGTCACAACCCAAATGTTAAGAAGAGCCATTTTGTCAAACCACCTTGGGAGTCACAACATTTATGTCCAGCATGTCTCAGTATGTGATGATGCCCTAGTTTAGGCTAAAAAATATAAACAAAAACGCGGACTTGCTTTGCTCTGCTTTAAGCTTCAGCTACAGTAGCTTTTCTTCCAACTCCGGCAGAAAACTTTTCCTCAAAAGTTGAAGAGTTTCTTGTAAAATGTCTCTCAGTGTTCCACTGTTTTACGAGGCTGAAGTCGCTTCTCACTCGCCAGCTTCTTGCTGAACTTTCCTGTTCCACCTTAAATTCTGACTGAGGCGCCGAATGTAAAAGCGGCACCATTTAAGGTGGAACGGGAAAATTGGAAAAAGAAGCGACTTCATCTTCGCATCTTTTTAGTTAGTGTTTGACAGTTTCTCGTTGCAGATTTAACGTACCAGGAAAACAACTGAGCTGCTTATAAATGCGAACAAGTCTGTTCACCTCCAAGTGTTCGTCCGTCTTTCTCTTTCCTTTTTCGTTGGCTACTAAAGTAAATCACTAAAGAATATATGTGCTGCATGGTCAAACATTACCACTGGATCTTATTTCACCGTAACAGCACATTTTAGCGCAGATGAGTGGCAGCAGCGTCTCCAAACAAGAGCAGTTACTGAAAGCCTTCTACTTCACTTGCCACATCACTTCCATTTCTTTTATTAATAAAAAATATTGGATGTAAATGCATTATGGATCATTACAAATACTTTGTAAAACTACCAAGTCCGAAGACAGTAAGAAAACAGAAATCATGTATAGAAAAAAAAGATACATCAAGATGCAGCAATAATCGTTTTATAATCGCATCGCAGCCCTCTTAATCGTAATCGAATAGCACCTTAGCACAGTCATTCAAGTAGGACCTCAAATGGGACAGATACACCATGATCACATCTTGGGACAGCTTAAAGTAAAATTGGGATGCCTCAAACACTGCTGGTTGTGTTTTAGACAGCCATTATTAAAAATAAAACAAGCGCGCCAAGCGTAAGCTACAGGGAACTGTGTGATGTGAAGAGAAAGCCATTGATACTGCTTCTCCACATTCAAAAAACAGTATACATCCAGGATGTGGAGGTGTGGCAAATCATAGTATCACATTGGTCACCCTCGCTGTGCCTGTATAGAGGAATTTAACTTGGTCTATGGACTATGACGTTTAAGAGGAAAACATTAAAGGAAACTGGATCTTTAGATGTAAGCTATAGTCTCATTGAAATGGAGCTGTGAATGTAAGCTATGGTCTCACTGAACTGGAGCTGTGGATGTAAGCTATGGTCTCACTGAACTGAAGCTGTAGATGTAAGCTATGGTCTCACTCAACTGAAGCTGTGGATGTAAGCTATGGTCTCATTGAACTGGAGCTGTGGATGTAAGCTATGGTCTCACTGAACTGGAGCTGTGGATGTAAGCTATGGTCTCATTGAATTGAAGCTGTGGATGTAAGCTATGGTCTCATTCAACAATCTCTCTATTTCTGTAAGAGTGAGTTATAAACAGTGTAAACAGAGTGAAAAAGTGATAAACAGCTCTTTACCTTCAGCAGATCAGCTCCTGTTTCTCTCTATTTATGTAAGAGTGAGTTATAAACAGTGTAAACAGAGTGAAAAAGAGATAAACAGCTCTTTACCTTCAGCAGATCAGCTCCTGTTTCTCTCTATTTCTGTACGAGTGAGTTATAAACAGTGTAAACAGAGTGAAAAAGAGATAAACAGCTCTTTACCTTCAGCAGATCAGCTCCTGTTTCTCTCTATTTCTGTAAGAGTGAGTTATAAACAGTGTAAACAGAGTGAAAAAGAGATAAACAGCTCTTTACCTTAAGCAGATCAGCTCCTGTTTCCCTCTAATACCGCGAAGCTCTTCTTCTTCTCCACTTTATTGTCTTTGGAGAACCACCGTTACAGAACTAGCGCCCCCAACGACGTCATCCCTGTGGATCTGGGAGTGATATTTTTCTAATCCCACCCGGTTTTCGACAAACCCCGCCTCCTGCGCCACGGTTGGCTAGAAGTTCGTAAGAGCAAGTTCGTTCAGAATTTATGGAAAATGAATACAGTGGATTATCAGGCATTGTTAGAGTACAGTTTGTTTGATTCAGTTTGTGTCCCATTACCTTTTTAAAAGTAATAAAGTGACTGTTGTTTTTTTTTTCCATAAACAAATCTGCCTTTTAACCTAAAATAAAATGATTAGAATTAGTATTTTAATGATAACAAAACACTTAAAATGTCTGTTTCCACCTTTGATGTGGTGATTTCGGGCTGTCCCACCTCTATGAAATATATTTATTAATTTGTGAGTTTAGACCATGCCTTCAACATGTGGTGGTAGTATGAGGAAGAATTGATTGAGAGAGGGGGGAGAACTCTGAGAGCTTGGACTGGAGTTCTGGGCAGTTTCTGCCTGTAGCTAGAAGGCCAGATCCCCCCTCATAGCTGTAGTAGGACTGATGCAGGACTGAGGAATGGGGAGGAGATGGGGTGGCGGTGGGGATTGCGAACACATCGTCACGGGAACAGAAGGTGAGGATGTGAATTTATAGGGCTTTAGATTGAAAGAAGGAGGGGTTTCAGATTTCGGGACAGTTACTGTGAACTACTGTATAAACTCACTAACTAAGGTTTAAAAATAGGACCTGGTGTAGGCAAATTTGTCATCTACCATGAGAATATATAACCTCAATGTGACTCCATAATAAGAGAAAACAATCATAAAATAACCATCTTCCAACATTTTATCCTAAAACCCATTATCACCGCCATCTGAATGAAGCCTGATTAGGAGTAGCCTAGAAATGGTACACCTTGTCTGTTTAGTATGACAGAACAGGCACAAGGTGAGACGTTATTCTTCTGGCAGCTTTGCAATATAAAAGTATTTTGTATTATTCTGACTGTTTCTTCAGGCAGAGAAGCTTGCTATTATCTGGCGTAGATACTTTTTGACCTTCCTGATACAATGTTTGTGTAGAAAAATGTTTAATGAAACAATATAAATTGTAAACACACACGTCTCATCATTAGGCTTGCTTAATGCAGAAGAACAAGAAACGGAAGTGCATCAGCATAGGTTACACAGTCTGTATAATAGTTCTCGTGCATTTGAGCAGAAACAGCAAATAAACAGCAGAAATAGCGCCCTCTATGGTCACACAACTCCGTGGTCACAGAATTCAGTGTACCACTTTTTTGAAAAACAAATCAAAAAGGTTTTGAAAAGTTAGATCTAGTGACAAAATCACTAACTTGGCAACATTGACTCTTGGCCAGTGAACAGTATTATGGGATTGACTTCACTGAGATGTGTACATGCAACACTGCCTTCACATCTGGGCAAAATAAGACATCTTAGCCTTGCTTTCCTTAAGGGACAGGCTTTGTCTCAGAGCACACAAATCCTGCCTTAAGATGATGCCTACTTAGACAGCTGCTTCCTGAATGGACAGCACCATAAGTCACAGCCTTATTGAGACCACAGAAAGATACAGTAGATCATATGTAGCTAAAGTTTACACAAGGGTAGCCAGTCTTTAAGATAAACTGACAACTGCTAATGCAAGTGCTCAGCTAATGTAACTAGAGAAAAAATAGCATAGAAAGCAAGATGATGCAAATACCTGTATAACTCATAATAAATGAAATGAATGAAATGTAAAATAATTTTCATGTAAAATAAAATAATTTTATTAATATGAACATATTTAATGTGGATATAGATACTTAAGTGTTTCTGTGATCAGTTAAATGCTTATTTTAACCATTTGAAGTGCAGATTCATTTTCCTCGATAATAAGCTACAGTCACTTTATTTGCTTTTAAAGAGGTAATTGGACATAAACTGAGCTCTAGTTATGTCAGAGTGATGAACAGAGACAGTTCACATCATACAGATCCTCTGTGGGAATGCAGCTATGAAAACATGTACACATATACTGTAAGGCTGATCAGTTCAGTAGTGCAGGTATGAAGTATGTACAGGTAGTCAACTGTAAAAAAAAAACAGTTCAGTGCGTTCAACTGGAATGGAGGTTTCCAGGAGAAGATACTGGTTCAGAGAAATGGCTTTGGGAAAGAAACTATTCAGGTAGCTGTTGGGTTTATTTCTGAGTGATTTAAAGTACCTTAAAGTCATATATTAAACAAAATAATCTGTGTTATCACTTCTTCTCTCTGTTTACACTGTGTTTATAACTCACTCTTACAAAAATAGAGAGAAACAAACTTCTGGAGAGGGTGATGGGCTGGGGTGTCGTAGGTCCATTAGAGGTGAGAACTGACAGAGATGAGGTGTGAAGAGGCTGCAGACAGGGTGTTGTACTCTGACTGTAGCTCAGCAGGAAGGGGGCAGAATATCTTTGTTTTTCATCACTTAAGTAAAAGATACTGAAATGGTTTGCAACATCAGGGGCTTATGACTGGTAGTTAGTAATGATCTGGAATCTCCACCAGATAAAGGACCTGCACGTTTAGCCCTTTCATATGGTCAGCACTCAATTAGCTTCTTTACTGGCTGTGCATAGTGTCTCCGAGTCATTGGAGAACAAGGTTTGGTTGTAAGTGTAGAGTTTTTTGGGGATTCAAGTCTCCTCACAGAAGCTTATATAAGAAGTGATTGTGTTTTATATCTCAATAATGTAAATACTATACCACAGTCTTCAGTGAACTAAAATTAACTGCTTATTTAACAACACACAGTCACACTAATGTTTGTTTAGGCTGTTTAGAAGTAATGGTCTTTTTTTGTAATGTTGTGAATTTGGCAAGTGAGTCTGGTTTGGCATCTTTGGTTAACAATAACTTTAAAATGTTGCAGTAAAGAGTCATTGAATCCATGTTAAATCAACATTAAAGCATCAACTTTAATCTCATTGGATCAACAGTCTAACCTAATTTGTTTACTTTCGGAAGACATATTGTAAACTGGGGGCAGTCATGGGCTGGAGGTTAGGGAACCAGCCTTGTGACCGGAAGGTCGCTGGCTCCATCCCCTCAGCTGACAGTATGTGACTTAAGTGCCCCAACCCCCAACTGCCCCGGGCAAGTGTGCTCACTGCCCCCTAGTGTGTGTTTGCTCACTAGTGTGTATGTGGTGTTTCACTGCACAGATGGGTTAAATGCAGAGGTCTAATTCCGATGTGTTCAGACACAGTTGATTTAGCTTGTAATTTGCAAATAGCAAAAATATATAGCATAAAATGTCTTTATGTATTGCTGACTACAGTAAACAAAAATGTAGCCATTTTCAATGAAAATAATTCACTGAAACCCCTTCAAAATCAGGGTGGATCATGAAGCACAGATCCAATCTGGTCAGACCACTGTTTGCCTGTAGCAGTGCGACAAATTTCTTGAGGAAAAAAGGATCAATTCAAAGTAGAAGCAAAACCAAAAAAGCTGCATATTTTTGTTACACCATACATATTTTCATTTTACTGTACAAGTTTTTGCCTTATTGCTCATGTCTGCTTCTGGGATAGAGACTGCATGACTCTAGGTCTAAAGTCTAAGTGTCTTTGGTCCCTATACTAAATTTTAGCCCTGCTGTCCCGTCTTTGCCCTTTTGTTTGCGTAACCTTAGTGAATCCACCAGCATTGCCTTTTTATAGCCTCTTTTAGAATCACAGTCTTTACTGGTCAGGTAAAGGATGTTCAAGGAATTTCTCTTGGTGCTGATATTAACATTCAACAAAATCTTGTCAGTTGTTGCGTCCCTGTATTTAGTACTTTGAAGCAGCCTCACTTTGCCGACTTAACAGCAATGAGTCTGTTCACCTCTGTTTATTTGATAAGACTGGAGAACACAGAGCAAACAATGTGACATTGCTCAATACAAATCTTCCCTGTTCTTTTGGAGTTCTAGCTCCTCTTTTTTGTGCTCTCATAATAAGCTGAGCTGTTTGCAACTGTTTGTCTCTTTTCTTCCATGGTCTATGTTCATGTGATCTTATTGGAATTTTGGGAATTTTTATCTCATGCATGTAAAATAAATTGTACATGCTCAATGTTAAATGCTCAATAAGAACATGATCTTTTGAATGTTTGAAAAATACACTATGATTGAGTTAAATGAATTTTGGGTATGTGGGAATGCTGTTGAGCAACAGGTGGCCCCCAAAGCATATTGAATAAATAACATGATTTAAAAAATACTATAATTAGGTTACATCTCCTAAAAGCTAATCTGTCAGCCCAGTATAACACTTTGAAAAAACATTTTACTATTTTTTTCAGTTCTTCTCCAGAATGACCTCTTTCTGCAAGTCTCCAGCTCCTAGTGATGATGAGATGGTGCCCAGAAGCTCCAGTACTCAGAAAACATCCTCTGCTGCGAATCTCCACATGAACACACCTCACAAACCTACACAAAAGATTACAAGCAGAAAACATATGATTTTGGGCTTCTGACCTGGGCCAGAAATTAAATCTTTGTTCATTATTTTAATATACAAAAGGAGAGAAAGGACAGTTAAAAACTGAAGAGACCTGGTTCACTTCTTAAATTCTTTATAAGGAGTCATTCCCAATATATATCCAAGTCTCTTCCCAAACATGTGGTCTCTGACTGATTCAATCAACTCAACTCAGGAAAAATAAAATGTATCCAACAGTCTATAAACTGTCCAAGCAGTCAAAGTTGAAGAGAAGCTGCTGTTTTAAAGTTTCATTTTCTATGAACCAACTGGATATGAATCAATAAAATGTTCATGATGTGACTCCTGGATTACATTTGCCCAATAATTTTTGTTATGAATTGTCTACTTTTGGTTCAAGTGGTCATGTTTTTCTTTGATGCGTATCATGTATTCAGCAAATGAATTAAAATAGTCTAAAGTAAAATAACAACTAAAATAGTCCATTTGTACATATGCTCCCTTACTAGTAAGATTTAAATAATTAATGATATGATAACTCAGAAAAATCTGGGCATGTTTCTGCTGAGTGGAACTAGGGACATCTGTCAACACTATAAACCATAACATGGCATTTCCAGACTTTCATCTTTAGGCATTACCGGTCTTGCTCTTGATTGCTCAGGGAGTGCTCCAAGGTTCTGTCATTATACTCATTTTTTAATATTATACATTTCACCTGGGGTTCAGATCATTTGAAAACATGATCTGAAGTTTCCCTGTTATGCCAGTGTAGAGATCATTCCAGTCACTGAGTGCATAAGTTCTGTTAGTAGGCCCTTAAACTTTAGCTTCCAACTTCTCCAACTGTCAGT
This sequence comes from Colossoma macropomum, assembly GCF_904425465.1. Classification (NCBI taxonomy): domain Eukaryota; kingdom Metazoa; phylum Chordata; class Actinopteri; order Characiformes; family Serrasalmidae; genus Colossoma; species Colossoma macropomum. Next base: position 10,936 of record NW_023495286.1, on the reverse strand, counting down.
GTTGACTGATCACTGATAAGATCAGCTTGTCATTAAAAACCTTGGTTTCAAATCACTTATATTTGAGCTCCATATTAAGTCACTCACTAAGACTGTATTTGTCATCTGAACAATACTGCTTATCCCCATCATCTGCACATCAGTGCTGATGCAGAAATGCTGGTCAACACCTTCATTCTCTTCCACTTTGTTCGCAACTCCCTGTTTAATGGTATCCCTGTTAAATGGCTTAACCAGCTCCACTTAATTCAAAACTCAGCAGCCAGAATCCTCACTTTTACCAGATGCTCTGCACACATCATCTGCATCCTCCATCAGCTTTTTTTGTTACCAGTATCTTGCTGTATCAAGTACAAACAACTCATGTAAACTTTCAAAGCCCTTCATGATTCCGACCTTACATACCTCCATCATCTCTACTCTCCCTCTCGATCCCTCACATCAGAGCCGATTTTTGAGCATGGTATGGTTTGGTGTGGTCCACAGTGGTCCAGTATGCAGTAGTCTTTAGAAGATGACAAGGGCTTTGTTCACATTAAAAGCCTCATTGCTCAATTCTGATGTTTCACTCAAATCCAATCTTTATAAATTGATAGTGCACTTTTCTGTAGGTGAGTAAGTCAAGTCTGTCATCTGGTAATGTGAACATGGACAAGAAGACATGGCAAGTATGTATAATAGCCTACTTAAATAACTAAAATGTATATTATTCAAATAAAAATAGTCTTCAGCAGGTAGGTTTGGTGGATCTCATAATAAGTAAAATGAAACTACAAATGGATAAATTCTGAGGTAAACTTCTTAATGTATATGGAGAAATTGTGTAAGATGGCTCTGTAAGGTTGGAACAGCCTGGTACAGCTGGATCAGAGTTGTTTTTTTATAAAAGCACAACGTACACATTTGGCTTTAATGGTTACCAAAAAGGTGTAAAGTTTGGATGTGATGGGGACTGGAATGTTGTGGAATTGTGTAAAAAGGGGTGATTACTTCATCACCCCAGAGGGCAATAAAAAGGGATGTTTTGAGATGGTCTTTGCATTGTGGTTGCCCAGAAACCATCTTGCCATTTGATGCTCAATAAAATGAAGGCCTTTTCTTTCCTTCAACAAGAACTCAGCAGCTGAAGTCTTTTAGATTCATTTTCATCCTTGTTCATTTTCAGTGATATTCTTTGATACTTTTTATTCTTTTTGAAGACCTTGGATTTTAGGACAATAATATAGTAAATTTTAGAGATACTTATAGATGTCCAGACCCTGGGCAAAAGAGATGGTACTTTGTCGCAAACGTTTTATCACAGGTGTATAATAAGAAACAAACAATTGACCTATCCATGCTGCATATTTTGTCATAGCTATAGTTTCTAGGTTGGACAAGGTTTAAAGGAAGTTAGTAAACATCCCCTTTTACGTAATGAGAAACTATAGAACTCATTTCACGATAACTATATTTAGAGTTATTTTTCATTGCAAGTAACATATTGTAGTGTGTTACTGTAAAATGTAGAATTAAAATGTTTTACTACTGTGCTACATACAGCCTGATACTTAGTTTATCTCCAGCTCCAAGTTTATCATGCACTTAAGACAGCTGTGAATGATTACTCACTTTGTACTTAGGAACAGTCATAAGGATGTAAAACTCCACAGCTCTACAAAGTGGCATATGTATGTAAACATTATATAACTTTTAATCATTTGAAGTATAAACTAGCCAAATGAATCACTTAAATATGAACAGGTGTTTTATTTTGTAAAATTTAAAAGAAGAATGTAAGAAAACATTTAAATCCAGTATCAGGAGTCAGCAAAAGTTTACCTTGGAGAGTTCCTGATCTGCTCTGAAAGGGGCTAAAACATTTCTTTGATGTCTTCAGGCTTGTAGATCTACAATTTCGCAGAATGTCTTGTTTCACCAAGTTATTCTGGTAAAAGTACATTAGGCCTGCATTGAATAGTCAAACTAAGCATTGTTTTTAATCTGCTTTTCTTGGTTTTACTATGTCAGCTCTGCTGATATACTGTGAAAGGCCAGAGTATACAGATCAATGGAAACAAATAGGAAAGGAAGATTAATGAAGCTAAAGAAGAAAGAAATCATATATATAAAATAAGAACAACTTAAAGTTTACATAGGGTCTCTCTCTAAAGTTACTTCAAATATTAAAAAAAACACTGCAGATTATTGTCATGAATGACCCAAAAAAGTAAAACATTTGTGCAAATTACTTCAATACAAGTGGCATTTAGAAAATCTCCAAATTTATGCACTTCATGTATAATGCGTATTCATCATTAAAAACTGACAAATTTCACCAAAAGACAAATTAGCATGACGGTTTGTTGGTGGATATCAGAAATATATTAAATGTAACTGTTTATCATTAAAGATTTAATTACAGAAAGATCACCTGAGTGTCTCCAGTTTAAATGGCGAACTCTTTCTTACTAAGGTCCAGCTCGTTCAAAGAGGAGATTGCTGATTGAAGAACTGATCGCACAATTTCACAAGCTTTTCTCCCAAGATTACAGATAGCTAGTCTGCCAAGAAAATGAAATTGTAACAGATTATACAAAAAGAAATATATGATGTTTACATCCACTTTTGTTCCACTTAACTGAAACTGTCGGGTCCCCAAATCAATTGACATTCAGAAAACCATGAAAAGTTTGTTCAACTTGTCAAATCAACATCAGTCTAGTTCAGTCAATGTGTAATCCACACACACCTGACTCTGTTTGAATCTTTGGTGTAAGCCCAGATCAAATAGCCCTTCACCCCCTGAGCACAGCAGTCTTAAATCATTACCTAATCTTATATGAAATTCACTTTAGTCATAATATTTTTATCCCAATGCTATCATGTCAAGTGAAACATAACATCCTCCTTATATATACTTATATAACTTTACCCATAGTTATAAACAGAAAACTTTTATTAGCAGTAATTAAAAATCTAGTGAAGAAACAATCTTGATCCCTGCAAGTTATCCAATTATATACCTATTTCAAATCATGCCTTCGTTTCAAAGATTTTGGAAAAAAATTTGGCACAACAACTAAGTTCCTGCTTGCACAGAAATAGCATAAATAAAGACTTATAGACTTATAAACAGTTTAATTTTATCCTCTAAAAAAAGGATACAGATGTTTCAGAACCATTAGCCACCTGTGTCCGCACACAGAGGAATTAGACCTCTGCATTTAACCTATCCATGCAGTGAAACACCCACATTAGGGGGCAGTGAGTGCACTTGCCCAGAGCTGTGGGCAGCCCTATCCATGGCACCCGGGGAGCAGTTAGGGGTTGGACGCCTTGCTCAAGGGCACTTCTGTCACATACTCTCGGCCGTGGGGATCGAGCCAGCGACCTTCCGGTCAGAGGGCTGGTTCACTAACCTCCAACCCACAAATGCCCCATTCCACAAAGCTGTTTTAGGACTGCTACCATTCTACTTGACCTTAGTGCTGCATTTGACATAATAGGCCACTCTGTCTTACTACACAGGTTAGAAAAGAATGCTCTTTTCTGGTTTGGTTTACATTTTACCTGACTAATTGCTATCAGTTTGTGAATGTAAATGGGGAATCACCTGTTAGTACAAAAGTAATGTATGGTGTTCCACAAGACTGTTTTAGGACTTATTCTAATTATACATGCTACCACTAAGAACCTTTATCAGTAAAAATGGTATACATTTCCACTGCTATGCTGATGACAGATGATAAACTTAAACTTAATGGCACTAAGGACTATGTAAAAGACTAAAAGACTGAATGTCAAGTATCTTCTATCTACTTACTTTGACAAAACAGAGGTTCTTCTTCTTGGTCCAAAAGCTGCTAGAAACAAACTATCTAAATTAATGCTCGATCTTAATACCTTCTTAGTTGCTATCAGGTATGTTTGCAAAAAACTTGGTATCAAGATCCATCCTAATGTCCTTCAATGCATATTTAAAAAATATTTTTAGAATGCTTTTCTTCATGTTTGATTTATTGCCAAATTATGAAATACATTGTTTCAAGTACATAACTTTATAACCTTAAGTTTGGATTACTTTAATTCCATGCTGCCTGGATGCTCCAGGAAAAGCCTTGAAATGCTACTGTATTGGATTCAGCATAGTGTTTTTTGTATGCTCTTTAGTGGCACCTAGTGGTGATTGCATTTAGCTGCACAGAAGAAAAACAGGAAGTAGTACTCAGGAACACATTTTCCTTCATGGACTGTGAGCATCTCAGTATTGCAATCCTCTCGCACTGTTTGCAGTTATATTAATGTGTTTATGTTAATATTTCTTGGGTTGGGTACAGAATTTATGATAATGGTTGGTTTACTGTCAGCTACATGTAGATGTGTTAGTGATTGGTGGTTAAAGCATTGGTGTCTGTTTAAATGATATTGATGTATTTTCATCTTTCATTACTTACACCGAAATACCTACCTTTAAGCACTTGTTCAAATTGTTTCTTCAGTAATCGTGTCTATACAAATGTACAAGAGATATTATTTAGTACTTACACAGGTACTTATCAGTTTGTATTTTGTGTTCTTTTTGCAGTTTTACAAATTACATATTTTCCTACATTAAATCCTGCCAAACACAACAACTTGTCTGTTCCTTGGAGGATGCATGGCTGGAGAATATATTGTTAAGCTAGCTGTATAGCTGAAAATAGGTTGCCTGCAACAACTTTTAGCGAGGACAGCATAGTAAAAAGATGACCACTTGCTGTGGGATTTAAGAAGGATTTTAAGATAAACAAGCTGCAGTGCACTTTATCGTCATGGAAACCACAGCTAAGTCAGTAAAGTTTCCAGATGAAGACAAAGTAAACGGCTCCCAAGATGGTGGTGAAACAGGTTCAGTCCTCTCTGACAATCGCTCCAGAAAATCATACTCTTCACGCTCATCAACAAGCTCTAGAGTCAGCTTAGAAGCAGCAAGAGCCCGTGTCAAGGCAGAGGCAGCCAAAGCCAGGCTGGCCTTTACAGAAAAGGAAAGTGAACTCAAAATTGAGAAAGCCAAGCTGGAAGCCAGAATTGATTACATCAATCTTCAGCGAGAAGCTGAAGCTACCCATGCAGAAGCTTTATTGCTGGAGAAAGCAGCAGCAGCAGATATGGATAGCTCAAATCACATTGAAGAATTTTAATTTCTACCACTTCAAGAGAGTGCACTTAAAAGAACTGACGACTATGTCACTCACCATGCCCTGCATCACTTTGCACAAACACCTAAAGAAGAGAAGAATGTTTACTATCCTCCTCCCCCAGTGCTCACACCTCAACCATTCACTCAGGCACCTAGAGATGAGAAGGATCTTTATCACCCCTTGCTTCCAACACTCACCGCCCATCAAGACTACACTGGCCAGAGTGGAGCCCAATCGCAGATCATCAACAGGAGAACAATGTACCAGAAAAGGGGCACAAAGCAGCTTCACGCATTTACTACAGCAGAGAAATTGTGGCCATCAGCATGGTGCTCGCTATAACAACCCATCACCCTTAGCCAACACAAATCATAACGCTACAGCAGCTGATCTAGCCAAATTCCTTGCTAAGAACCAGCTGGTTTCTTCAGGAGTCACAAAATTTGATGACTTACCTGAACATTACCAAGCCTGGAGGGAGACCTTCATCAGCACAATCAAAAACCTTGAGCTGTTTGCAAGTGAAGAGATGGATTTGCTGATCAAATGGCTGGGTAAGGACTCAAGTGAGCAAGCATTTAGAATTAGATCTGTAAATGTCAGACAACCATCACTTTGTCTTAAAACTATTTGGGAGAAATTGAACAAAACATATGGGTCTCCAGAAGCAACAGAGACTGCTCTGTTTAGTAAAATAGAGAACTTCCCCAAGATCCACAACAGAGACAGTAAAATACTTCAGGAGCTGGCAGACCTACTGGTGGAATTGGATGTTGCCAAGAAAGATGGGTACTTGCCAGGGCTAGCTTACCTTGACACAGCAAGGGGAGTGCAGCCCATTGTTAAGAAGCTGCCCTCACATCTCCAAGATAAGTGGTTGTCTCACGGATACAAATACAAGAGAGAATATGATGTTGCCTTTCCACCTTTCTGCTTCTTTAAAGAGTTCAATATCTGCTTTCACTGCTGTGCTTCTACTGCTCATCAGGCAAAATCCTGTGAAATCCCCATCAAATGTAAGGAGTGTGACAGAAATAAACACCTTGCTCCTCTTCACCCTGGTCCTGCTCCACAGCCACAGCCAGGTTTATCACCTTCGCCAGAGAACGGCAGGGAGAGGGAGGACACAGGGCAGCTAGATGTCACATCAAGGTGTACCACGGTATGTGGTAAAGACTTCAAAGGTAAATCCTGCTCAAAGATCTGCCTCGTAAACGTGTACCCAAATGGTAATCGCAGACTATGGAGAAAAATGTATGCCATTTTAGATGACCAAAGCAACATGTCTTTGGCTAGGTCAGAGTTTTTTGACATATTTGGCATCAGTGGAACAGCAATGACATACACACTCAAAACCTGTGCAGGGATGGTAGAAACAGCTGGCAGGAGAGCCCACGGATTCACAGTAGAGTCCATAGATGGAAAAACAAACATCCCACTACCCACACTCATTGAGTGTAATGAAATCCCCAACAATAGATCAGAGATCCCAACGCCAGATGTTGCGTGCCACCATTAGCACCTCAGACAAATAGCAAACAAGATCCCTCCTCTTGATCCAGTTGCCATCATCTTGCTGTTGTTGGGAAGAGATATCATTAGAGCCCATAAGGTTCATAAACAACACAATGGTCCTCACAATGCACCATATGCACAAAAACTAGACCTTGGGTGGGTCATAATAGGTGATGTATGCATAGGGGGTGCTCACAAAACAAACATAGTGAGTGCCATGAAAACCTGCATCCTTGACAATGGAAGACCAACTTGCCTTACTCCATGTAAAAATCAGATACGTGTAAAAGAAATCTATAGTATCAACATCATTGGGAAGAATCCTCACCTGTCCATACCCACACAAAGTGCATCAGTGGTACCAAACAAAGACAATCTGGGAAAAACAGTCTTCTGTACAACAGAGAATGACAACCTACTCGCTCACTCCATTGAAGATCTGGAGTTCCTTCAGATCATGGAACAGGAAGTCTTCCAAGATGACACAAACAGCTGGGTTGCTCCGCTCCCCTTCCGCCACCCACGCAGACGTCTCCCTAATAACAGAGACTATGCTCACAGCCGTCTGATGTCGCTGTGACGGATGTTAGAGAAGAAGCCTGGAATGAAAGTGCACTTCACTGAGTTCATGCAAAAAATGCTTGACAATGAACATGCTGAGTATGCACCACCACTCAAAGAAGGGACAGAATGTTGGTATCTCCCTACCTTCGGAGTTTACCATCCCCAAAAACCAGACCAGATTCGTGTGGTGTTTGATTCCAGTGCGCAGTTAGATGGAATCTCACTGAATGAGGTGTTGCTTTCTGGACCAGACCTTAACAACAGCCTCATTGGAGTGCTTCTAAGATTCAGAAGAGAACCTGTTGCAGTGACAGCAGATACAAGGCAAGTGTTCTACTGTTTTGTGGTGCGTAAAGACTGCAGCGATTTCTTACGGTTCTTGTGGTTCCATGAAAATGATCTTATCAAAGAAGTGGTGGAGTACCGCATGCGAGTCCATGTTTTTGGGAACAGCCCATCACCTGCAGTAGCAAACTTTGGCCTGAGGAGGGCAGCAAAACACCTTGAAAATGAATATGGTAGTGATGCTAGGCACTTTGTTGAGAGGGATTTTTATGTTGATGATGGTCTTCGATCATTCGCAACTGAAGCTGAGGCCATTGATGTTCTGCGTCGAATGCAGCAAATGTTGGCTGTGTCAAACATAACACTGCACAAGATAGTCTCAAAGAAGTGATGAATGCATTTCCTGCAGAGGAAAGAGCAAATGACATCAAAGACCTCAATCTCTCTGTAGATGACCTACCTGTCCAACGAAGCCTTGGGGTCAATTGGAAACATTATGTCCGACACCTTCACTTTCCATGTCCCTGAGAGTCAAAAGCCATTCACACGTCGAGGCATGCTATCAACAGTGAACAGTCTGTTTGATCCATTGGGTTTCTTAGCTCCTGTCACTATTGAAGGCAGACTGCTCCTCAGAGAGCTTTCAACCCAAGATACAGAGTGGGACACATGTCTTCCTGAGGCCAAATTTGAAGATTGGAAAAGATGGCATGAATCATTGTCAGCACTCAAGCAAGTACATATCCCACGCACGTATGCATCTTTCTCCACTTCCCAGGCACAGCACACAGAATTGTGTATCTTTTCTGATGCCTCTACCAAAGCAATATCAGCAGTGGCTTACCTGAAGGTTACAGATGAGCGTGGTCATAGTGAAGTAGGCTTTATCTTTGGTAAATCCAAGCTCGCTCCTCAGCCTGAGTTGACGATTCCCAGGTTAGAGCTGTGTGCAGCTGTATTGGCCCGTCAAGATTGAGCTAGTCATCAGGGAGATTGATCTGAAAGTGAATGCAGTCAATTTCTACACTGACAGCAGAGTTGTGTTAGGATACATACACAATAAGACAAGAAGATTTTACGTCTATGTAAATAATCGTGTACAACGTATCCGACAGTCAACACAGCCAGAGCAGTGGAGTTATGTTCCCTCAGAACTAAACCCAGCAGATCATGGTTCCCGGTCCGTTCCAGCTGCTGAGCTTACAAGTACTACATGGCTGTCTGGACCAGCCTTCTTGACCAAGCCAGTAAGTTCAGAAGTCAATACTGAAGTTGAGACAACATATGACCTTGTAGATCCAGATTCTGATGCTGAGATTCGTTCCAAGGTAACTTCCCTCCTCACACAAATTATGAAAGACAAGCTGGGTTCAAAGAGATTTGAGCGTTTTTCTAATTGGAGCTCACTCACCAAAACTGTGGCCTGCCTCTGTCACATTGCTCAATGCTTCTCACTCCCATCAGGCAATCATAGCTGCATTGGCTGGCATATGTGCAAGAATGGGTAGTCAGTTGCTGACATTGCCAAAGCAGAGCATGTCATCATAAAGTGTGTGCAACAGGAAAGCTATTCAGCCCTCTTCTTAAACTTCGGCCAGTCATTGACAGTGAAGGCATGCTGAGAATAGGTGGACGCATCGACCAGGCACAACGTGAAAGGTGTGAAGCCCATCCTCTCATTGTCCTAAGCCATCACCACATAGCAACTCTGCTTGTCCGCCACCATCACGAATGTGTGAAACGTCAGGGCAGACACTACACCGAAGGTGCAATCCGAGCCAGTGGTCTGTGGATAGTAGGAAGAAAACGTCTCATCAGCAAGTGCATTCACAAGTGTGTTACATGCAAAAAGCTGCGAGGAAAAATGGAGCAACAACAAATGTCTGATCTACCTTTCGAACGTCTCAAGTAGACCCCCCATTTTCCTACGTAGGGCTTGATGTCTTTGGGCCATGGGAAGTCCTCACACGTCGTACCAGGGGTGGCCAAGCCAGGCACAAAAGGTGGGTAGTTTTATTTACATGTATGTCCACACGTGCCATTCACATTGAGGTAATCGAAATCATGACCTCCTCAAGTTTCATAAATGCACTCAGGAGGTTCTTCTCCATCAGAGGCTATGCCAAACAGCTTCGGTCAGACTGTGGGACCAATTTTATTGGAGCATTTAAGGAGCTGAAAATGGATTCACAGTGTTCCTGTCCTTCAAGCATACAAAACTACCTCCTTCAACAGAAATGCACCTGGGTTTTCAACCCCCCACACTCCTCTCACATGGGTGGTGCTTGGGAGTGCATGATTGGAGTTGCATGACGAATTCTAGATTCCATGCTCCTCCAAGTTGGACCTCAAAAACTCACTCATGAAGTCCTCGTCACCTTCATGGCAGAGGTCAGTGCCATTGTGAATGCGAGGCCGTTAATCCCTGTATCCACAGACCCAGAAGCTCCTCTCATTCTAACCCCCTCCATGCTGTTGACACAGAAAATGGGTGCACCTCTTTCTCCAGCCATTGAGTTCTCAAAAGGAGATTTGCTCAAGAACCAGTGGAAGAGAGTTCAAGCTTTGGCAGAAACCTTCTGGGCTAGGTGGCGGCAAGAATATTTGAGCACACTTCAGAGTCGGCAGAAGTGGCAGTCACAAAAACCCAATCTCAGAGAAGGAGATATAGTTCTGATGAAGGACAGTCAGGCAAAAAGAAATCAGTGGCCAATGGGAATTGTTGTGAAGGCCATTCCCAGTAAAGATGGACTGGTAAGGAAGGTGGAAGTGAAAGTGACAAGAAATCAGACAGTCAAGATATTCTCCAGACCCATTTCTGAGGTGGTCCTGCTTTTCTCCCAAGAGGGCCAAGAAGCCCTAAAAGGCTCTTCTGTAACTCACCAGCCTCTTCAGCATGGACTCAATAACAGAGTAGCTGAGTGAGGTAGTAACATAACCATGACATTCCCACAGTCCACAGCTTGTAACTCAGCTATTTCCCTATTCAGACTTTGAGGAATTTAGGTCAATCTGTGTAGTGACATATTTCTTAATATGCCAGGCGGGGAGTGTATTGGATTCAGCATAGTGTTTTTTTTATATGCTCTTTAGTGGCACCTAGTGGTGATTGCATTTAGCTGCACAGAAGAAAAACAGGAAGTAGTACTCAGGAACACATTTTCCTTCATGGACTCATAGAGTGAGCATCTCAGTATTGCAATCCTCTCACACTGTTTGCAGTTATATTAATGTGTTTATGTTAATATTTCTTGGGTTGAGTACAGAATTTATGATAATGGTTAGTTTACTGTCAGCTACATGTAGATGTGTTAGTGATTGGTGGTTAAAGCATTGGTGTTTGTTTAAATGATATTGATGTATTTTCATCTTTCATTACTTACACCAAAATACCTACCTTTAAGCACTTC